>NC_082711.1:66505494-66760494 GCF_030144855.1 Hypanus sabinus | reverse complement strand
TGGATGGGGTGGTAAGTAAGGACAAGATCAACTCTATCCCTATCAAGGCAGTGGGAAGATGAGGTGAGCACGGATGTTCAGGAAAGGGAGGAGATGCGGGTGAGGGCAGCATCAATGGTGGAGGAAGGGAAACCTCATTCTTTGAAGTACAATATCGCTGATGTTTGAAAAGGAAAGCTGTATTTTGGGAAGAAATGTGGTGGAAATGAAGGAACCTAGAAAAGGGAATGGAATTTTTACACGAGACGGAGTGGGAAGAAGGAGAGTCAGGATAACCATGGGAATTGGTAAAAGATGCTAGTTTGTCTCCAGAGAAGGAGACAGAGAGATTGAGAAAGAGGAGGGAGGTGTCAGAAATGGACCAAAGGAAATTCAAGGGCAGGGTGGAAGTTTGAGGCAAAGTTGATGAAATTAATGAGCTCAGCATGGGTGTATGAAGCAGCACCAATGCAGTCGTCAATGTAGCGGAGGAAAAGTCAGGGAGCATTACTCAGGACAGCTTGAAAGATGAACTGTTCAACATAGCCACCAAAGTGGCAGGCTTGGCTGGGCCTATGAGGGTGCCTACAGCTACAGCTTGAGTTTGGGGAAAGTGTGAGGAGCTGAAGGAAAAATTGTTGAGGGTCAGGACCAGTTCTAACAGACAGAGGTGGATGGTGGTGGAGGGGAGTTGGTTGGTTCTTTTATTGACAAATGAGTGGAGAGTTTTAAGGCCTTCTTGATGGAGGTTAGAAATGTATAGGGATTGGACATCCATGGTGAAAATGAATCAATAAATATAAAGGCAGGCAATTAAACAGACTGCTGGAAGAAGTCTGTGAGACAAGCAACATGTGTGGAGGCAAAAGAGGTGGCTGATATTTCAGATAAAAAGAATACAAATCCCGGTCTTGAAATAAAAACAACAAAACAACTGGAAATATTCAGCAAGTTAGTCAGCACCTATGGAGAGAAAAATAGAATTAATATTTCAGAACTAAGCCCTTTCATCAGAAGTAGCCCTGCTTCCTTCACGCAGGTTAAAAATGAGTCAAATCAAAAAAAAGCTGCAGATACTGTAAAATGAAAATATGAAAATTGCTGTAATGTTCAGTAGACTAGGCAACATCTGTGATGAGAGAAACCAAGTTTCGAGTTGATGACTTTGTTTCAAGACTGAGATTTATATCCTATTTTTATCTGAAATATCAACCATCTCTTTGTCTCCACAGATGTTGCTTGCCTCGCTGAATTCCTCCAGCAGCCTATATTGTTGCTATATTTATTGATATAGTGCGTTACTCACAAAGTAACTTTTGGTTAATGCAGCAATCTCGTTTCTTCTAAATCTGTTACCTAATGATTTCAGGTCAATTTCGAAGATACAGCATCTCAGGTTTTGTACAAAATGTTTTGACATAATATTCCAGTTAAGATCAAAAATATGTTTCTGTTGCACCTGCCAAATATATTCAGATTGTCTGAGGTTAGACTAGTTTATCAAATTGTAGAATTAGAATTTGCTTTCTTCATGCAGCAAATATGGTTTAAATTGTATAATTCACTCTTTCTTAATTCAAACTTAATCTGAATTAACTAATAAATTGAATGATGTACGTAGCAGTAAATTCACAGTTTGTGCTTTTATTTATATTAATTCATACTGACCTTTGTGTCATTTTATGTTCTAGCACAAAGAAGCCCAGAATCTGAGATGCAGTCCTTTTACCTGAAGTATGTTTAGGCTTGGATAGCTTTCTTCATTAGAAATGACATTAAACAGTAACAACTCCTGAACAGAAAAATCCTTAACAACTATAAACCTATTTCTACTTAATGGAACAATGCATTTTGCTGAGCACCAAATGTACAAACCTGTCAGTGCAATTTTAAAAAAAATTTCATGGATACCTGTGCACAATGGGAATTGATTTTAGAGCAACTAAATTTCCTGACTAGATATCAGGCTGACTGAATACTCATAAGAACTCAACCATATGCAAATCAGGTAAAAATCATGGGCACGTTTCAAAATAGATTGTGTGTGTACATAAAATTCTCCCTAGTTAAAATCAACTAACTCAAACTCAAAGTAACAATAATAGAGTTTATGCAGCCACAAGAAATTTGCAAAAATCTCATTGCTCTTCAGCCTTTGAAATCCAGTAAATTATTACATTGCACTGTATATCTAGTTTTCAGAAAGTGATTGACGGCCTAAATAACTGACTGATTTCCAAGACTTGTCATTGTGGGTGACATAGTTTATCAGTACTTGCTTTACAACAGATGCAGTTTTGCATCGTACACTTCAGAATTCAGTCTTGTATTCTGTAGTCATGCCAAGAATTTTGATAATGGTTATTATTGGGGAATGTGTAGCTGTGCTAGCATGTTTTGAAGGTCTTATGTGAGGTAGGTCTGACTGCACTGGTGGCATTATCAGTCTGTGCAAATCAACGCCCTTTATTGGTGTACAATTTAACACACATGCAATGTACATTGCAGCCTTTTATAACTCCATAACTTTATATACAATATATATTTTAACATTTCTTATATATTTATTTTTTCACTGGTTGTTCTTCTTCTAAAGTTCATAGCTTAACAGAGCACTTGCTTTTTTACTGTTTCTAAATTAAGCGTGATGCACTCAGCAATTGTTACCTCTTTGGAAATGACCTGAAATTATTAAGTAGCAGATTTAGCAGTTACAGAATAGTTCTTTACAACAAAATGCTGCTTTTGTAAGAAATGTACATCATATGTATACATGGAGGCTAATTTTAACCTGCTCAAAAGCACTTCGGCAGATAGCCAATTTAAAACAAGCAAGCCGACCATCAAATCATACTGTGATCCTATTGTGTTACTGACAATTTTAAACTGCAGACACCTCACGGTCAGCGGGACGAGTATCTAAAGTGGGTAGGCAGTGATAGAAGATTGGCATAAGTAAGTGTGCTTGGATTATTCCAAAACAGCTTAAGATAGAGCACTGCATTTTAACTGTGACTTTAAGGAAGAGACAACATCAAAGTTTCCACCCACTTAAGGAAATTTACAGCTGGTCATCAATTAGAAGAGGAATTCCAAAGACGATGTAGAACTTTCTCATCCTCTTTTCCCGTTATATCATGCAACAGAAGCAGGGCAGCCTTTTCTCAACTCATCTGAATGTAAACACAAATATAAAAGATGTACCTCACTTATGGAAACCTGGCTCCTTGATGGCCCCGCTAATGGCCACGAGACTTAGCAGAGAGGAGGCCACCTTTCATAAACAATAGGAGTCTAGGGTCGGAATGATTTGAAGTTTAACCAAACTGGAATATCGTGAGGCTCCAATGAAAGAAACCTTGATTTGTGCGATTGCTGCGTAAATATTGCCATTCAAAATTGTCGGTAGGGAAGAAATAACAAATCATACACTGCATAAAATGATAAAGAAAGTATATTTACAAATTTCAGCTTTATTGAACAGTTCATACGGGGAAAAAAAAGAAAAACATAAATGGGCCCATTACAGTTAAGCCAGTGTAAACATGCACATCATTGGAGCTCTTCTTGAAGTTGTCTTTTTACTCACACACAGTCTGCGTGAAAGCACACACCACATTCCGAAGTTCACTCGAAATCCATCTCCAATAAAGGGGTACTCTCTCCCAGGAGTATTGGCCCTTTCTCTTTGGAGCCATTCATCTGCACAAAGCACCAGGGACGCTCCTTGCAACAGCATCCTCAGCCATCTTCCCTCCTGTCCTCTCTTCAGCTCCCCCTAAAAAGACTAGCATCTATCACAAATCTCTCTCTGCCCAGCTTTCTCTAGCCTTCCCCAATTCCACCATCCTGACTGGCTGGCACAACATTCCTAAGTTGAACATCATAGCCCCTTATCTTTAGCCAGAACCCAAACATGCTATCAGGAGGACACTGCTTCCACAAAAAGCTACTAAGTGAAATATCCTATAGCATTAGCAGTAAGAATCTTAACCAGAACATTACATTTTCCTCCCACCAAAAATAGTCATGCCCTCATGCCTTTGAAATCTATCAAACTGGTATTAATAACATAGTATTCAAATAAATTTTGTGATTTCAGGACCCCAAATCCATTTGTAAACGGAAGTACCATATCTCATAATGGAAATGGACATAACATTTTGTTTCCCAGGTGCATCCTCTGCCACCCTAACTAGGACTCTCTGAGACCTCCTTATCTCATCTTTAGCTTCTCCAGCTTCAACCACTCCTTGTCACCCTTCGTGTCTACTAGAGGGAGCCTCCTCCTGTCTATCTTCCAGCAGCTCAGGTGCCCTTGCTCCATGACTCTTAGCTTTCTTCAGTTTAAGCAGCTGCTGAGGAACATGTTCAACCTTCTCTGGTGCTAACTGTTGAGACCTTTCTTGGAAAGGCATGCCCTCGGTCACTCTAATGTTGAAGCAAATACTCTTGGTGTAACCTACAACAGGCTCGTCAGTAGAAAAGGTGTCTTCAAGTTCCAACATCTTCTCAGTTAATCTCTTTTTCCACTCCTCAGGAACCGGTGAGCCACCAAAGTTGCATGACTTTCATGTAAACTTCCTCGATGCAGGAGTTTGTTTCTCTTCTATTTCCCCATGAAAACTTGACACTACCATCACAGGAACAAGAGGGGCAGTCTGCACTCTATGCCTTTTCTTTTAATTGAATTTTCAAATGGTTACAGAAGGAAAAAAAATTATCAACCATTCCCCGCTCCCCTTAACCCCTCCCCCTTAATATATCCCTGTAGAAAGAGGAAAAGAAGAGAAAAAAACAGAAAGAAAGAAAGAATGCCTAGATATCGGAAGATCCCCACATACTCCATGGAGTTCATATTAGCTTTAGTATATATATTTATTTCTTTCCCCAAATAACCAATAATTTTATCTTCGGAGCACCTATATATTTAATCCTATCTTTTGTAAATAAGGGTGCCAAATTTTCAGAAATATTTCATATTTATCTTTTAAATTATAAGTAATTTTTTCAAATGGAATGCAGCTAAAAGCTATGTTTATTTTCATTTTCTTAATGTATGTTAAAATTCTTCTTCTTTTCTCCGGTTCATTAAGCCCATTAACATTAAAACTTAAAAAAATTCAGTAAATTATTCATTATTTTTAACAGGGTTACTCCAGTCTATAGTAATACCTAACTTTTCAACTTTCGTAGTACCTTGGGGAATCTTTTTAAGATTCTTGTGTTGCTATATGTCTCCCCCCCCCACCCCCGATTGTCCAGGCAAAGAAAGAAAGATTAAAGAAAAATAGATTATAAAGAAAAAAAACAAAAAAACCCCCCTGCTAATGTTGTGAATAAAAAAAACACAACATTACCCTCCTCTATTGTATGGGTCATGGCGATCACCATGATTACACACGTGAATCCCGTAGCAATCGATCCGAATTTCCCCCAGCTCCCCCGTAACATAAAAAAGTATATATAAGAGAAGAAAAAATAGTATCACTACTCTTGATTAATATTTCTCAATTTTTTACCATTCTTCCCCTGTATCATATAATTAAGAATATATTTAAATATTCTTCTGTCCTTAAACATCCATCAACTCCATTCACGGTCCCTGTCTTCATCTTTAATCCGTTTCACTTTTAAATCTGTGGCTGTGGTTAGCGAATATTTGGGAGTTCTTGTGCAAATTCTTCTGCATCCCGATAATCAGTAAAAGATCTTCTTTTTCTGTCATCCAAAAAAATTATCAGGGTTGCCGGGTGGCACAATATAAATTTATAACCCTTTTTCCATAAAACTTTTTTAGCTGGGTTAAATTCCTTCTTTCTCTTCAAAAGGTCATAACTTATATCAGGATAGAAAAGAACTGTTTTTCCTTCTATCATCAGTGGCCCGTTTCTCTTTCTGGCACGTTGGGCAGCCGCCTTCAGGATCTTTTCTTTATCTTGATATCTTAAGCATTTTATCAAGATTGATCCTGGGTTTTAATCAACTTGAGGTCTTGATCTTAAGGCTCTGTGAGCCCTTTCAATTTCAATTAACTGGGTTCCTTCTTCCATTTCCAAAATTTCCAGAATCCATTTTTGAAAAAAATTTATTGGATCCTCTCCCTCTATACCTTCTTTAAGTCCAACAAGCTTAATATTATTTTGTCTGCTAAAATTTTCAAGTACATCCACTTTTTCCAACAACCGTTTTCTTTCTGATGTCCAGGCAGAAATATTATCTTCCATTTTATTCACTCTATCAATGGTGTTTCCCATTGTTTCTTCCAAGTTTTTAATTTTCTTGTCCATTTTGTCCTGTCTTTTCATCATTTTATCAAACATAATCTTCATATTTTTAATATTTTTTAAAATTCTTTTAATGCTTTTAATTCATGCATTATTTGCACCAAAAAATTTTTTAAGTCTCCAATATCACCTCCAACCTCTTCCTGTTGCTCTTCTTTGTTTATCTCTTCATTTTCATCTGATTTATCCAGAGAATCTGATGCCACCTCATATTCACTTTCACTTTCAGTTCCGGTCATAGCTGGGATTTGTAGTTTGGGTTGCTCGTGTTTGCGCATGCCCCTTCCTTCACGCATGCGCAATTCCTGTTGCTTTTTTTTTTTGGAAACGGTTGATGTTGCTGCAGTTTCCTGTTCTGTATCGCCGGAGGTAAAATGCACTTGAGCCCGAGGCTCTTTCATGGCGTCCGGCCTTGATTCTTTTCCAACTTGTGTTGTCTTCAAAGTAGTAGTTTTCTTCTGCTTCTGTTTAGGAGACATATCTTAAGACAATCCTGAGTAGTTTATAAGTAATTTTTTAAAAGAATTTACTAACTTTTCTTCACTTAAACATTATTTTACTGGTTTTTTACGGGACAGCTGGATTTCCACGTCTGGATCCTACATCATCACGTGACGTTCCCCACCCCCCCCCCCCCGGCACTCTATGTCGGAGGGTAACTTCTCTCCCTAAGGGGTTTCTGATAATCATTGTCATTCTGTTTGTGTAGAAGCCAAAGATTTCTACAGTTCATATCTCACCAGCACTCCTGCAGGTAAGCGTGCCTCTTCTCCTGGATTGTCAAGGGCATCCACCTAGATGACCAATGTGTTGGGCATTCTAGAAAATTTGGGGTTTCCTGTCACTCTAGCTACTCCTCCAGGATGTAACATGATGGGTTTGGACTGGGTGTACAACACAGTTCCTTGTTTCTGCTCATCATCCCGCTTAGGAGGAACTTGCACCTTCTCAAAACAAGCTCTGAACATAGGGTGAACAGACAAGGTTTTCAAAAAGTCTCCTTTTCTCTGCTTGCATGCTCCCACAAGCATTCTCACAACGAAGGTATTTGTACCCACAAAAATGGAAGCTCCATCTTTTCGACTGGCTCCAGGCAGACCAACTCTGGTGTGTCAATAGTCTTCAGCGACAAGTACCTATTGTATGGGTACTCATCAGTACTGAGTCCCTGAAGTTCAAGGGCACCGAGCGGCATCAATGGTAATCCTGCTGCACAGTGTAAATTTTCCATGCTTGTTCCCCTCTTTCGGGTATGCAAAACACTTCAGTACTTGATTTTCAATGCATATCCACCGCTGATTTAGTACCTACGTAATAGCCAGAGTGTACAATAATCTGCAACACAAATTCTTTGCATCATGAATATGCAACCTCAACAATTATTCAAGTTTAATAAGATGTGTTCATACCAAAGAAGTGTCACATTTATTGCTTATTTCTCAGCTACTTTGCAACCAATTAAGCATCAAAATGGCAGATAGGAAGAGTGCCTATTGATAGGAATAAATGAGGTGGATAAGATGTGGTTCTTGAACCAGGCATCAGACTTCCAGAGCTATCAGATAAACAACTTGTTGCCTATTTGAGCACTTGCTCCAACATTATTTTCCAAGTTTTTCTCCCAGCTGTATTGAGAAAATGTGTACAACTGAAGAAAAATATGGACCCTGTGGATCTGGAGTGACGGAGATGTGGATAATTAATCCCACCTGTGGCGCAGTCCACATTCCTTAAATCTGCCTGTATTTCTTAATCATCATATCCCACGATCACTTCTCCTTTGCCAGAGTTTTTATGGTTCTCTCCAATGCTGTTCATTTATCATTGTTTGCCCATGGGAGACTCTTCCATTGGATAGAGTCCAAGCGATTCAGGACAATTTGCCAAATTAGCTCCAAGTTTGGCTTGGTGATGGGTAGCATAATATGATAGTAGAATGCTTTTGCAATTGGAAACCTGTGACCAGTGAAATGCCATGGGAATCAATACTGGGACATTTTTTGATTATACATATTATGATCTGGATGTGAATGTATAAACGTTTGAAAGATTTATGTTAAGTAAGTTCAGAAATGCATTGAAGATTGGTGGTGTTGTAAGTGGTGAGAAGGGTAGATTTCAACTGCAGAAATGGCAGATGGAATTTAATCCTGAAACTGCGAAGTTTTACAGTTCTGGGCTAGGATTTGCACAATGTGTGGTGGGGGATTAGGAAGTCCAATGGAACAAAGGGGTCTGGTGTATACTGTATATCCATAGATCTCTGAAGGAAGCATCACAATTAGATAAGTGATTATGGAAGTGCAGGGACTTTGGGACTACTTACTTTGTTAGACAGGGCATGTTGTAAGAGCAGGAAGATGATGCCACAACATATATAGCATTGGTTAGGCTTTGGCTAGAGTACTATGTGCAGTTTTAGTCACTACATCATACAGGTTGGACACAATTGTTCTTCAGGTGGTACAGAGGAGATACACCAAGATGTGGTCATAGATGGACTATTTCAGTTATGAGGAGAGACTTGAGAAGCCAGGTCTGTTTTCACTGGAACGGAGTAGGCTGATGGGTGAATTGATTTAGGTATGCAAGGTTATGAGAGGCATAGATAGGGTAGATTGTGAGAAACTCTTCTCCATACATAGATATCTATGACCAAAGCACATAGATTTATATTAAGGGATATGAAATTGAGAGAAGAGGATTTTTTTTCCACCCATTGGGTGACTGATGTCTGGAATGCACTGCCAGAAGCATGGAAGAAGCAAAAGCATTCTATGGACCGAGTACTGGGAAATGGAATGATGGGATTGATATGGATAGGTACATGATGGGCTGAAGAGCATGGTTCCATGTTTAATGACACTGTGATTGTGTCTGTGAGAGAGTGTATGTATTTGAGTGAGAGTGAGAGTGTGAGGGAGTCAGAGGGTAAGTGAAAGAGAGAGAGAACTGGAGAGAAAGAGAAAGAATTAGAGAGAATGAGAGGGAGGGAGAGAGGGAGAAAGAGACAGAAATAGTAGGTGTGAGGGAATAGGTTCTAGCAAAGAGGCAGGAGCTTTGGGAAGTGTCAGGAATTGAAGATGGTTTGAATTTCAGATAAGTTCACTGCTGGTTAGAAGGTATTTTGAATCAGGGCCTGAACTGGTGAGTTTTTTTTGCAGAAGAAATTGTGATAGATTAGGCTGGAAATACATCCAATGGGGTAAGTTGAGGGATTGCTAGGCCCCATATTTTGTGAGTTGAATGGGAGCTAATCTGAAGGGCGATATATTTTCTGGATATATTTTCTTTGCTTTGGGTGACAAGGGAATGAGAAGATAGATAATGAGGAATATCAACTGATTTGGGTTGGATTCTCCCCTTGTGTGCACTGGGATGGCATCAGAATCACATTGACTGGTTTCTCTCAGTAATATGCAGGAAGTGATAGCGTTTTGTCATCAGCAGCATCTGGTTAAATATCTGGAATACAGTGATTTGACACGTCAATCATCATGACTTCATTCCAGTTGAGAAAAATATCACTTTTCATTCATTTCACCTCACACTGACAAAGTAAGGGGGGAGGGTTTACTACTTGACTACAATTATAGTCTAAAATATTGAATGTAAACAATAAATTACTTTATGTGTTGGGAGGAATGGCATCCAATGGTTAGTGTCCCTGCCTTCACGATGAAAATGTATTGGGAGTGATGAAGGCCCCTTAGCTGCAGCGCTAACTCATAGAACTATTTTTATGTTTTATTCACAGGCAATAGAGATCATTGAGTGAGTATTTTACATATCTAGGTTCCCAACTCTTTTCCCATAGTCTACAATGCTCAGCTGAGGAGAGTTGTGGATCATCTGCTTGGATGAGAGCACTTCAAGAAGCTTACAACACCCAGAGCAGAGTCAACTACTGATGCACCATCAATAACTCTGAGACATGGGTAAAGGTAGGCTTTTATTGGCTGGAAGAAAGAACAAGCAGCAAGTGACCATCACACAACATCCTGGAGACTGAGGAAGGATCTGTGTCTCCAATCGTCTTTATACCGGGGTCTGTGGGAGGAGCCACAGGAGCAGTCAGCGGGGGGGGGGGGGGGGCGTATTCAGACAGATATATGTAGTTCACCACTGCTACCCAAAGAGATCATTCCTCCACCAGTATCCACTGTGTAGTGTACTGAATACACTACAGCACCACCAGTGCTTCTTCAGCAGCATTTCCTACACCCAGGTCCAATATTACCAACAAAGGCATGAAATTTGTGCACTGAACATTACCATTTTTAAACTTAATTATGACCTTAAGTATATCGTCAATTCTTCAAGGCCACTGGGTCGAAATTGAAAGACCCACTTAGCACAGAGCTGAGGCCAATACTTTTCTCCCAGGGGTTTATTACCCTTTGAAAATCTTGAAACTCACCAATCTGGGCCAGTGTTCACAAAGGGCAATGTCAAGTCAAGTCAACTTTTATTGTCATTTTGACCATAACTGCTGGTACAGTGCATAGTTAAAATGAGACAATGTTTTTCAGGACCATGGTTTACATGACTCAGTACAAAAACAAGACTGAACTACGTAATAAAAAAAAACAACACAGAGAAAGCTACACTAGACTACAGACCTACACAGGACTGTATAAAGTGCACAAAAACAGTACCGGCATTACAATAAATAACAAACAGGACAGTAGGGCAAGGTGTCAGTCCAGGCTTCGGCTATTGAGGAGTCTGTTAGCTTGGGGGAAGAAACTGTTATATAGTCTGGTCGTAAGAGCCCGAATGCTTTGGAGCCTTTTCCCAGATGGCAGGAGGGAGAAGAGATTGTGTGAGGGGTGTGTGGGGTCCTTCATAATGCTGTTTCCTTTGCAGATGCAGCGTGTAGTGTAAATGTCCGTGATGGCAGGAAGAGAGACCCTGATGATCTTCTCAGCTGACCTCACTATCCGCTGCAGGATCTTGCAATCCGAGATGGTACAATTTCCGAACCAGGCAGTGATGCAGTTGCTCAGGACGCTCTCAATACAACCCCTGTAGAATGGGATGAGGATGGGGTGTGGGAGATGGACTTTCCTCAGCCTTCGCAAAATGTAGAGACGTTGCTGGGCTTTCTTTGCTATGGAGCTGGTGTTGAGGGACCAGGTGAGATTCTGTGGTGAACCCCAAGAAATTTGGTGCTCTTTACGATCTCTACCGAGGAGCTGTCGATGTTCAGCGGGGAGTGGTTGCTCCGTGCCCTCCTGAAGTCAACAACCATCTCTTTTGTTTTGTTCACATTCAGAGACAGGTTGTTGGCTCTGCACTAGTCTGTTAGCCGCTGCACCTCCTCCCTGTAAACTGACTCGTCGTTCTTGCTGATGAGACCCACTACGGTGGTGTCATCAGCGAACTTGATGATGTGGTTCGAGCTGTGTGTTGCAGCACAGTCGTGGGTCAGCAGAGTGAACAGCAGTGGACTGAGCACACAGCCCTGGGGAGCCCCTGTGCTCAGTGTGATGGTTTGGAGATGCTGCTCCCGATCCGGACTGACTGAGATCTCCCAGTCAGGAAGTCTAGAATCCAGTTGCAGAGGGAGGTGTTCAGGCCCAGTAGGCTCAGCTTTCCAATCAGTTTCTGAGGGATGATTGTGTGAATGCTATGAAGTCTATGAACAGCATTTGAACGTATGTGTCTTTTTTATCCAGGTGGGTTAGGGCCAGGTGGAGGGTGATGGCAATGGCGTCATCTGTTGAGCGGTTGGGACGGTACGCAAACTGCAGGAGGTCCAGTGAGGGGGGCAGCAGGGTCTTGATGTGCCTCATGATGAGCTTCTCAAAACACTTCATGATGATGGATGTAAATGCAAAGGGATTGTAGTCAATGGAAAGAAAATTGATAAGTATTTTTTACAGCAGTAGCAGATAGATACTTAATAAGCAAGGAGGTGAATGGGAGGTCAGGAATGCATTGGTGATGCCATGCTCACATCAGTCATGATCTTATGAAAGGCAGAGTTGGGTTCAAGGGCCAACTGCTCAACTCCTGCTCCAAACTTGTATGCTCACATTTGTTCTGTCTTTAGGTATTCTCATGAAATCTGCATCAGGATCATTGTTTTACTTTTTTTATTTTTGGCATTATGCAGTCTTAAATTATGTCAAAACTATTCATAGTTAATGGCACTGCATTCATATTTGTGTGCTTTTACAATGTTTGAGCCTCAGCTTGGTGGATGTGTGTTATAGACTTGGTAACCTTTTTAAAGATCAGCTGAAGGAAATAATGCTGTTGGCTAGCACATTAGCTGCATAACAGTTTTACATACAATACCCTCCACTGCGAGTAAACATGAGTAAAATATCTATGGCATCACATTACTAAAACCAATTAAATGAAGTAGCAATACAACATTTCAAACAATATTTAGCCCCTACTGTTGGTTCTCACGAGACAAACCAAATGCCACACTTGATCTTCTGCACAAGTAAAATGAACAGCTGGTGAGACAGACAACATGCTCTTCTGACCACATAAAGTAGAAATATTTAAACAATAATATCCATGTTGTAAGAGTGGATGGGGAAATAAAAACAGAACAGAGCAGATAAATGCCAAGGTTGGAAGCAACAGGCTCTTAACTTGAGACTTTGAGAATTTATATAATGAGCTCACATACTTAACACAGATTTTAATGCTTCTGTACGTATGAAACAGTCTATAGAAAGGAGTTTTTGTTTAGCTGTACCAAACTAAAGAACTAAACAAAGAATGTTTTCCAACTTTAATCTAATTACCATGACTAGTGACTGTGCTATAATTTCACTGTATGCTCAGAACATCTCTCAGGAATTGCTTACCACACAGCAGTGGTGTAATGTTACTTTGACTTTGTAAAGCTGTTTATTTTTCAGCAAATTACCATTCACCAGAGACAGGGGACATGTACACCCAATGTTCTCTCCAAAATGGAAGCCTTCATTAGAAAATTATCATTGGCATTTGGTCAGGCAGTGGTGCTCTTTCTGTATCAATACTTATAAAATACAAACAATATTTTCACAGATAACTGAGTGAATTTAATTTAAAATAAGTACCTGTCATACTAAGCTTGTTTAATAAACTCTGGATCGTGGAAAGGGAGTGCTATTTGATTATGTGTTTAAGCATGTCTTTCTACACTACTTTAAGATCGTAGTATCTGCAAATTAATATTAGGTGCATTGGTAAATAGATCCCAGGCTTGGGGAGTGTAGCAAAGGTACTTTCTGATTCGCCAGCTCACTTTCATTGCTACTAATAAATCTATTTACTACAATTCCTTTTGCAGGAAAATCAACAACAAATGCTTTAACCTGGGAAAATATCATAAGGCACTTCAAAGGAGCATTTTGTCAAATGAAAGGTTTTGACAATTTTTGACATCTAGTTATGTAAGAAGATATTGGAGCAGGAACACAGATGCTTGGTCAAAATGATAGCAATTAAGGGGTGAAAGAAAGACAGAGAGAAGAATATTTAAGGAACAAATTCCAGAGCTTAGGTCTTGACAGCTGAATATTTCAGAAGCCTGAAAATCTGGGACCAAGAGAGCAAAGTGAGCTGTTTAGAGAACTGCAGAGCTGGAGCAAATCACGAAGTGGGGAGAGATGATGGTAGGGGCACTTGGAAAACAACGATGGTAATTTTAAAATCAAGGTATTGCCTATCTGGAAGCCAGCATGGATGAGTAGTCACAAGTGTGATGGTAGCTCACTGTGCAGTTGTCATTCAGGAAGGGGAGCAGTGGGGAGTAATAGTTGGGAGAATAGGACAATAGGGGTATGTTCCGTTGTTGGATGTTGTGGCTTAATGATGGATGATATGGGTGCATCCAGCGAAGATTGTAAGCTTTAGGGTAACTAAATTAGTTTGGCTGGCAGTTTAGAGGGATTTCACTAAGTGATAGGTTCCCAATGCTGGCCTGGGAGTTACTCAGGAAAGTTCTCTTTAAAATTTCTGAAACAGAGTTTACAGACCCAATAAAAGCATAAATGACCTATGTGTGTGTGTCTGAAATTTAGAGAAATGATGTGTGTGTGTTATTAAATTGGAAGCTACTTAGCATGAGTGACACCTAATCATAAGAAAATAAGAAACAGAAGTTAGAGTAGCTTATCCAGCCTCTGAATCCTGCCCCTGTGCTTAATAACATCATGTTCAATTTCCTTCCAGTCCTTGCAATCCTTCATTCCCAAATGGAATGGTTGAAAATCTTCCTCATCCTTCAGCATATTCACCGACTTAACATTCACAATTCTCTGAGATAGACAATTCCAAGAATTCAGTGCTCTGAAATAAGGAATTGCTCCACATTTCGTTCTTTAGAGCCTGACCCCTTATTCTAAGTGAGGACTCAGAGTAAAAAATATTGGACCTTGTGGTAAGCCTTCAAAGTTCAAAAACATTTTACTTTTCATAGCTATTCTGTAGAATATGGCATGTGGCCATGCATTTTCCAGGTAAGTGCCTTTAATTATAATCAACCAACCAATACATCAGAGAAATATTCTGAATTTTACCAATTTAAAACTCTATAAAAATTTTAAAATGTATCTGTTCTTCTGGGAAAAAAGGAAGTATAGCTCAATATTTATTCTTGTATTACCTATGTTGATATCTTGCTTGAGAATCTTGATATTCAGAAATAATTGGCAGCATCAATAACCATCCTGATTTGCCGAATATACCTCAGACCATGTGGAAGTAAATTTGATAACTATTTCTCCAAATGTCACCATTAGACAGGAGTTCATAAATGGGTTCGTCCAGTCAATTGAATCATTGGTCGTGGCCTCCCAGAAAGAGTAAAAGTACAATGACTAGTCAACATTGTAAATGGTGTCAAGGAACCAAATAGTTTGTATGAGAGGCATTTTTCCGCACTTTAGCTATAGTCCAACAAATATTACACATGCTCCCAATGGATAAGAATAATTCTAATTTGTGTACATTTATTATGTGCATTCTGGAAAACTTTGTCTGCAAGTCTCAAGGAAGGTTAATGTCCCAGCTCTTGCTCCCACAGGGTGGATGACTTGTTACATATTGGATTCAACAATAGAAATACAACGGCTGATGGATATATTAATTCTTCTTAATAAGTGCAAACTTTCCACTGTCCTTTAACGTTGAATTTCTGTTAATATTTCTTTTCTTTTTCCTGAAATAGGATTAGAGAACATTTGAAAATGTCACACAGATCCCATCAAAATTTTTGCTCTGATCATTTTTCTTTCACCCAGCTCATCTCTTTGGTCTGAATGTTCAACTCACCTTCTTCACTCCGATTATTACACAGCTGAATGCATTTGTGATAATTTTTTGTGCTATTAAGACATTCAACTAAAAATTCTGCACAGAACCTACTTAACTCTGTGCAGGCTGTTCAAAATGGGACACTTTCCAAATGATAATTGTGGGAGATGCGAAGGGGGAGGAGGGACATTAACACGTTTATTGGCAGCAGACAGAATCATCTCACTCTGGAGAGAAGTTTTCGAATCTCTGATTGAAGTGACCAATATTTTCATAATACCCGGCTCTGACATTTACCTTTTACAATGAATGACAGACCTTGTAGTTTCTGGTACCATGAGACAAATGATGCTCCTTGTGGAACTGATGCCACTCATCCTACTATGAAAATTGAATGCCTCCCCCACAAAACACAATGGCACAGTGCCATTTCGATAATATTTAGTTGGAGTGTTTGGTCTACAGGTCAAGAAGGAAATTGGATCTATTCCAACATATGGGAGAATGTTTGAACACTGCACGGAAGTGATAGAGAACACAATCATGGATTCAGATTGGCAGACCTCGTAATCCACATGCATACAGTTTGGTTTAGCATCACAGGGAATTACTGCATTGTAATGATCGCATAAATATTGAATTACATGGATTGGAAACCTTTTTTTCAGCAGATAACAGGTCCTGCCAATCCAGCAGGCCATACCCTGGAGAGATTCATTCAATTGCAAATCCCCAGAGTGTCTTATACTGAGTTATTTTACCACTTTCAATATGTTTGCTATCATAATGCTCACTAGCTAAGTGGTGAATGCATACTGTATATAGAGGTCAGAAAGACATAAGAGGTCTAAGTTTCATACCCATTAAAGTCATATCTGGAATAAATTTGACTAAATTGGCTTTAAAATCAACATGCAGGATTCTGAAAAAGCATTTACATTTAACAGACTATACCCTTAGGGTAATAGGGATGATGCATCCAATATGTGGCAAATGGAAAGAAATAAACATATGAAAAAGTGATTTTTGTTTTCAAATTTAAAAAAAAATGTGATTGGAGCTAAAGAGCCATCTTGCAGATATTTTTGCTCATGTAAATTAATGGATTTCTTCAGCTAAAGCAGTGACCACCTGCCAGAGAAATAATGCACAAGGAAAAGAAGGAACATAATATCTCATGCTTGGAAATAGGATAAATGAACTTTTTTAAAAATTTCATTTACCAGCCGTCTTACAAAATGCTGGGTGCAGATGGCCAATTTTAAGAAAACTGCAACAATGACCGTTTAACACTTTAGCAGCAATTCACGAATCTCTGAATAGACATAAATGTTAGGAAGCTTGTAACTCCAATAATAGGGTCCAAATTACCTCAGTGACATGCATGACCAGTGAGATTAAAAGATTCATTAGCAGTTACGACATTCCTATTGGCTGACTTTACAGCTGAATTTGGAGTGATGCAGGACATTTATGGAAATCATAGGAAGCAGTGGGTAAAGCTTAAAATTGCTGAGGAACCTGGCAAGGCTGGGGGTACAGAGGTCCTACTGATCTTAATGGCAGGACCTCATTAACATCCTCATAATACAAAAGGAGGCCATTTGGCTCATGTTGCCTGTGCCAGCTCCTTGATAGAGCTATCCAATATGTCCCATTTCTCTGTTCTTTCCACTAGACTGTGTAATTTCCTTCCATTTAATTCTCTTTTGAACAGTACTATTGAATCTGCTTCTATCACCTCTTAAGGCAGTACATTCCAGATCATTACAAATCTCTCAATGGGGGTTCTATTAGCACAACTTCGCTGCTTGTGCTCTATTTCTCAAGGATCCCATATGTTTTTTTAACAGCCTTCTCCACTTCTTGATTCGTATGCAATGACTGGTACACATACACTTCGAAGGCTGAATATTTCTGCACCCACAAAAAAATGGTACTATTTAGCTTAAAGCATTGCTCCTCCTACTTTCCAATTAGATATGCCACCACAGTTCAATTTCATTGGCCATGTGACTGCTTGTTCATGTTCCATATTTACATCTTCGTCACTACATATCGCTTGTGACTTCTCTCTTACAAAATCACAGTAACCCCGCATATTGCAGATTTGTGCTCATAAAATCATTGGTGGACACTCTTTGAGCGTAGAGGCATATGGGGAAATGGTGTATGCAGACACATAGCCAGAATGGACCAAAAGGCCTATTTTTGTGCTGTTTAACTCTGTGACTCTAATCACATTTCGACATAGTGACAGTTCCATCTTGATTTCCAGTCAAGATGGTGCTGAACTGTAGTCGCTGTTGAGATTGTTGTTCAGATTTAGTTGGTTTCTAGCTGTTTTTTTTTAAAGTTTCACAGGGATAATTTTGGGGAGAAAGAGGTGAGTTAGGAATCAGGGACAGGGACGTTGGAGAATTAGAGGTCAGGCCAGAGACGTGGCCTCTGCTCCATAGTCCATGCTCAAAGACCAATGACATGAATGTGTGATGAAGGCTTTCTGTGGTTAGATGTTGGGCTGGCAGACAAGTAGGAATCAGGACCACCCAGGTCACTGAGTCATCTGTGGTTTCTGGGGTTGGATGTTTGTGTGGGCAGGAGGTATGATGGTTGCGTAGGTACACAAGTTGGCGAGACTAGAGTTCAAGATCTAGTATTCAGGGTCTCATTATTGGTGAGTCCACAGCTCAAGGCCTGGAGTATGGGGTCCCAGCATTAGCTAGTCCTGGAGTCGATGCCAAAGAGCAGTGCCCAAAGGTCGATTGGAGGTCCTGAAGCTGAGGCGTGATGGCTAGAGCACTGTCCACTAGGGAAAGGAAGTTGAAGGTTGAATGTTTACTAACCTGTGAGTCCTCTGGAAGCTGGAGGCTGGAGATGGCATATCCTGGGATTGGAGAACTGTGTGTGAGTGCTGTGTTTTGCATTGTTCTTCTGAACACTGTGGGCATGCTATGTTGGCTCCAGAATTTGCAGTGACACTTATGGGCTGGCCCCAGTGGATCATTAGCTCGTGTTGGTTGTTAATTGAAGTGATGTATTTCACGCTATTTTTCAATGTACATGTGTTCGTAAATGAACCTGAATCTGGCATGGATAATCGCCATGGTTTCAGCCTGTCTCTTACAAGAATTCATCTTACACTCTTCCCTACAAACCTAATACACTCTGCAGGGCATTTGAAGCAACAAACTTTATTTTAATCAGCCTCTGCATTAACTTTATTGGCAACTAACTTTCAGTTGCTGGTAGATTATGGCAGAAAAGAAAGGGAAGCAAAAGGCCTGAACCTCGAACAAACAAATACAAAAGTACTGGAAATCAGAAAGGAAACAGGTTTAGAGATGCTGGCCAAATCATTGACCTGAAATATTAACTCTCTTTCCCTCACTATACGTGTTAAATAACTTGCTGAGACTATCAGGAGGACCTAATAACTTTAATGTCTCTGCCAGAAAAGTTGACTGCTTACTCTTTTCCGTAGCTGCTTCCTGGCCTGCTGAGTTCCTCCAGAATTTTGTATGTGTTGCTTTGGATGTCCAGCATCAGCAGATTTTCTCTTGTTAATGTGCTTGATGTGATGTAAAAGTAGGATATCACTAATCATTTCCGTCATTGTCTCACCACCCCCCCATCTCATTCCACCATAATACTCAAGACCAGGCATTGCACTCTGTCTATTTGATTTTGAAAATGTATCAGTTTCAAGGCCATATTTGGGATACTGCATAGATGGAAATTGCAAACCAATTCTGTCTGCATTGTGGCTGGAAGCCCACGCAATCACAAAGTACAAACAGACTGTTGCTCTAATCTACACTAATCTCAGTTACCTGGTATTAGCTGCATAGCCTCCTAAGCATTGATGATTCAAATGCTTGTCTGGCTATGATGCGGTAGTGTAGCAGTTAGCGTAACAGTTTACAGCACTAGCGAGCGGAACATCTGGGTTAAATTCCCACCACAATTTCAAAGGAGCTTGTAAGTCCTCTGCTTTTCCTTTGGGCGCTCTAGTCTCCTCCCATATTCCAAAGATGTACGGGTTAGAGTTAGCAAGTTGTGGGCATGCTACGTTGGTGCTGCAAGCTTGGCAACTCAAGCTGTCCCGATTGTATTAGTTGTTATAGCAAATGTCACATTCCACTCTATGTTTTGATATACATGTGACAATAAATCAGAATCAGAATCAGGTTTTATCATCGGCATGTGGCATGAAATTCGTTAACTTAGCAGAGCAGTTCAGTTCAATATATAATCTAGCAGAGAGAGAAAAAAATAAAAATAATAATAATAGTAAATAAACAAGTAAAGCAATTACGTCAATTGAACAGATTTATAAAATGTGCAAAAATAGAAATACTGTATATTAAAAAAAAGTGAGTTAGTGTCCAAGGGTTCAATGTCCATTTAGGAATCAGATGGCAGAGGGGAAGACGCTGTTCCTGAATCGCTGAGTGTGTGTCTTCAGGCTTCTGTACCTCCTACCTGATGGTAACAATGCACTGGGTGCTGGAGGTCCTTAATAATGGACACTGCCTTTCTGAGATACCGCTCCCTAAAGATGTCCTGGGTACTTTGTAGGATAGTACCCAAGACGGAGCTGACTAGATTTACAATCTTCTGCAGCTTCTTTTGGTCCAGTGCAGTAGCCCCTCCATACCAGACAGTGATACAGCCTGTCAGAATGCTCTCCACGGTTGAGTGTATCTGTTGACATGCCAAATCTCTTCAAACTCCTATTTAAAGTATATAGCCGCTGTCTTGCCTTCATTATAACTACATTGATACGTTGGGACCAGGTTAGATCCGCAGAAATCCTGACACCCAGGAACTTGAAACTGCTTATTCTCTCCACTTCTGATCCCTCTATGAGGATTGGTATGTGTTCCTTCGTCTTACCCTTCCTGAAGTCCACAATCAGTTCTTTCGTCTTACTGACATTGAGTGACAGGTTGTTGCTGTGTCACCATTCCACTAGTTGGCATATCTCACTCCTGTATGCTCTCTCAATAGACAATAGACAGTAGGTGCAGGAGTAGGCCATTCGGCCCTTCTAGCCAGCACTGCCATTCTCTGTGATCATGGCTGATCATACACAATCAGTACCCCGTTCCTGCCCTCTCCCCATAATCCCTTGACCCCGCTAGCTGTAAGAGCTCTATCTAACTCTCTCTTCAATGCAACCAGAGACTTGGCCTCCACTGCCTTCTGGGGCACAGCATTCCACATATCCACCACTCTCTGGGTGAAAAAGTTTTTCTGCATCTCTGTTCTAAATGGCCTACCCCTTATTCTTAAACTGTGGTCTCTAGTTCTGGACTCACCCATCAGTGGGAACATGCTTCCTGCCTCCAGTGTGTCCAATCCCTTAATAATCTTATATGTTTCAATCAGATCCCCTCTCATCCTTCTAAATTCCAGTGTATACAAGCCCAGTCGCTCCAATCTTTCAACATATGACAGTCCAGCCATTCCGGGAATTAACCTTGTGAACCTACGCTGCACTCCCTCAATAACAAGAATGTCCTTCCTCAAATTTGGAGACAAAAACTGCACACAATACTCCAGGTGGGGTCTCACCAGGGCCCTGTACAGCTGCAGAAGGACCTCTTTACTCCTATACTCAATTCCTCTTGTTATAAAGACCAGCATGCCATTAGCTTTCTTCACTGTCTGCTGTATCTGCATGCTTGCTTTCATTGACTGATGTACAACACCTAGATCTTGTTGTACTTCCCCTTTTCTTAACTTGACTCCATTTAGATAGTAATCTGCCCTCCTGTTCTTGCCACCAAAGTGGATAACTTCACATTTATCCACGTTAAACTGCATCTGCCATTCATTTGCCCACTCACCCAACCTGTCCAAGTCACCCTGCATTCTCATAACATCCTCCTGACATTTCACACTGCCACCCAGCTTTGTGTCATCAGCAAATTTGCTAATGTTACTTTTAATCCCTTCATCTAAATCATTAATGTATATCGTAAACAGCTGCGGTCCCAGCACCAAACCTTGCGCTACCCCACTGGTTACAGCCTGCCATTCCGAAAGGGACCCGTTAATCGTTACTCTTTGTTTTCTTTCAGCCAGCCAATTTTCAATCCATGTCAGTACTCTGCCCCCAATACCATGTGCCCTAATTTTGCCCACTAATCTCTAATGTGGGACTTTATCAAAAGCTTTCTGGAAGTCCAGGTACACTACATCCACTGGCTCTCCCTTGTCCATTTTCATAGTTACATCCTCAAAAAACTCCAGGAGATTAGTCAAGCATGATTTTACCTTCATAAATCCATGCTGACTCGGACTGATCCTTCTACTGCTATCCAAATGTGTCATAATTTCCTCTTTTATAATTGACTCCAGCATCTTTCCCACCACTGATGTCAGGCTAACCGGTCTATAATCCCTTGTTTTCTCTCTCCCTCTTTTCTCAAAAAGTGGGACGACATTAGCCACCCTCCAATCAGCAGGAACTGTTCCTGAATCTATAGAACATTGGAAAATGATTACCAATGTGTCCACGATTTCTAGAGCCTTCTCTTATTCATGTGAGATTCTACCAACAATGGTTGTATTGTTAGCAAATTTATAGATGGTATTTGAGCTATGCCTAGCCACACAGTCGTGTATATAGAGAGTAGAGCAGTGGGCTAAGCACACCCCTGAGGTTCGCCAGTGTTGATCATCAGCAAGGAGGAGATGTTATCACCAATCCGCACAGATTGTGGTCTTTCAGTTAGGAAGTCAAGGATCCAATTGCAGAGGGAGGTACAGAGGCCCAGGTTCTGCAACTTCTCAATAGGATTGTGGGAATGATGGTACTAAATCCTGAGCTATAGTTGATGAACAGCATCCTGACGTGGGTGTTTGTGTTGTCCAGGAGGTCAAAGCTGTGTGGAGAGCCATTGAGATTGCATCTGCCATTGATCTATTGTGGCAATAGGCAAATTGCAATGGGTCCAGGTTTTTGCTGAGGCAGGAGTTCAGTCTAGTCATGAACAACCTCTCAAAGCATTTCATCACTGTCAATGTGAGTGCTACCGGGGGATAGTCATTAAGGCAGCTCACATTATTGTTCTTAGGCACTAGTATAATTGTTGCCTTTTTTGAAGCAAGTGGGAACTTCCGCCAGCAGCAGTGAGAGGTTGAAACCCCAGAAGGGACTTCTTTTGGTCCCCCTCCCCCAACTAGTGGTCAGGGGGGTGGGTGGATCCAAAGTACAGTAGATCTGCGCTGGCTGATGTTTGGTAATGGGAGTTGGGTAGTGCAAGACACAGTGGGAGGATATGAAGATGTTTATTGATTTGGAAGATCACGGTTTTGGGGGCAAGGAATAGGTCCTTGGGGACTGCAGAGTCAGCAGGAGTGGGCAGGTAATATGGAGATCAGTGGTGGCATTCTGGAGGGGGAATGAAGAATGAAGAGAGTGGGTCACAGACTCATCCGCTGCACGTCCCAGTCTGGTGCTCCACAAGGATGAGCAGGTTGCCTCAGAACTGACACCATGAAAGTGAAATTTTGTGGACAGAATATGAGCCACAGCTGCGGTCACTTTTTACGCATGCTATGTATCTAATCACCAACATTGCCCTCCCTGGCCCATCATGTTTGGTGTGTTGGGGGCACAATAAGGCAGGGAAGGTGGTGCGGCAATGATTCCAAACTTTCTCTATAGATTATATTTTGTAAAAGTCTAGATTGGAAAGTGAAAGTCTTTATTTTTTTAGCATAGGAAACCAGCCAATATTGAAGTGCACGTACCTCAATGCTTCCACCTTTCCACACTTTTTGACTCTGCCTTAATCTCACAATGTACCCGAATTTACACCAGGATCCCAAAGTAAATCATACAAATCCTGAGCGAGATTATACATTTCTTTCAATTACTGCTTAACAAGCTAAAAAATATTAACATCAAATCAGTGTGATAGCATATGATTACTCTCTGGAGCACTTTTGGAAGTGTGGGCAAAGGTTAGTGCCCACTTGATTAATACTAACAAAATTACTACACCTTAACACACAATTAGTGTGTGCAATAGCTTTAACACTCAGAATAAATAGAAGTCCTATGTGTGAAATGAGATCCCTTAATAGTCAAATTAAATTAAGAATCATTATAATAAACTTGTTATTTGATAGATCAATCTTAATCTCTTTTGCTTTTCGTTACCATGTTTCACCCACGTACAGCAGAGCTGGATTACTTCAGTTCTGATCTTCATATTAGAAAAACAGATCTAGATGCAGAGAGGAAAGTGGAATTAAGATTTGCAAGGATAAGACAGAACTAGGAGCTCTTAACTGTCTCTGGAAAAGAAAAGCCTTTCATATTTGATAGGGCAGACACATGTTTTCAGATGTGACACAAATTATAAAATAGTTACTGACAAATCCAACAGAGAATTCAGGAGAAACTTCTTTACTCAGTGAAATGGTTAGGACTTCCTTGCATATTTGAAAAATTAAGCTTGAGTGCCTTTTGTTAGAGCATGAAGAAGGGAATAGATAGGTTTAGATAAAGTCGCGTAGTAAGAAAGGGTCTTGGCCCGAAAGGTCGACAGTGCTTCTCCCTATAGGTGCTGCCTGGCCTGCTGTGTTCCACCAGCATTTTGTGTGTGTTGTGGTAAGAAAGCTTGTTTTGCCTATAAACACAAGTTAGAACAAATGGCCTGTATTTGTTCTATAAATGTCACATGATTCAATATAACTTGTTTAATCATGAGGGGATATGGAAGCGCATAGTTGCTGATTCTACCCAGCTCAGTAGAACAAGTTGCCTGACTTCAATCCTGCACCTGACATGGAAGTTGAACTACAAAACATCATAGAAAGGGATAGTCCTTGGTTGAACTCAGGAAAACTGTGGAATATTTTTGACATCAATGTCACAGGATCATAAAGAGCAGAATGAGGCAAAAAATACCAAGAGCTTAACATCACAGAAAACTTAGTAGAGTTCAATAGACAAGGGCATTAAATTAAGCAAATTTAAAAAAAAATAAATGTGGAAGTAAAGCAGATAACAAAGGAAGCAGCTTTATAATAGGATCCAAACTATTTGCAGAGGGAAATTATGTTTATGGTTCCAAATGAAAACCTTGTGCCTATCTTCATAAAAGAAGGAATGACACTGACATTGACATTCATTTGGAAGAATATGCACTGTTTGGAATGATAAACTTAGAGCAAGAAAGACAGCACACTCGAATATGAGAGAGTATAGGGTGGCCTACAATTTGCTCCATGTCACTCTATGTTAGTTAGCCTAATGCTGTATGCAGAAATTATAAAGTGTGAGAATTCCAAATGGGAGGTTCACAGAACCCTCATCCTAAAACTGACATTGTAATTTGGGTCTTGCACTTGTGTATGGATGTGTCACAAGTTCCCCACGAATGATAAACTGTCATGCTGCAGGTGCAGTGTTTGGAGCCTGCACTTAAAGTGACATACAAAGCAACTTCTAGCTACAGGGAGTGTTGCCAATTAATTAATAAGAGGAAATTGAGGTTGGAATGAAATACTGCTGACAGCAATCAGGCTGTGGCAAAAGGGATTATGTAACCTCCGGAGTTTGACTGTATATCAGCAGCAAAATCAAGTCCAAAATACATCAAGGGTAGAATGTTAAACGTTCACTTAGGCTTGTGCACCTTTCTTTCAACTTTTCAATTCAGTGTAAACCTGTTAAATAGTAGAAATTAAGTCATGAATGCATCAGTTTATGGGAATTCAAAGAAAGTTCAATAGTACTTTCTAAGTATTTTTTTCAACTTTTGGGTTCCTTTTTTCTGCAATACTGTTTTTTTAAATACATTTCTCATATGGAGGTGCTTGGCTTTCTCTATAAATAGTGTCTATATCATAGGGACATAGAACCATAGAGTCATTAACAGTAGAGAAGCAGGCCCTCTGATCCAACTTATACTAGTCTTCCTGAGTTATGAGCTAATGAAGTGTCTCAACCTGCCGCATCAACTGTCCATTTAACTCCATTGATGCTGCCTGACCTGTTGAGTTCCTCCACCATCTCTTGATTTGCTCCAGATTCCAGTATCTGGCTGCTGTCTCTTGTGTCTCTATTCCTGAACTTGTCCCATTTGCCTACATTTAGCTCAGATCCCTCTAAACCCTTCCTATCCATATACTTGGATAAGTGTGTTTTAAATATTGCAATTGTACCTGCATCTCCCATTTCCTCTGGCACCTTGCACCATGAATAACTTGACCTGCAGATTCCCCTTAAATCTTCCATTCCTCACCTTAAACCCATGTAGTTCTAGACTCCCCTACTCTGGGTAAAAGACCGTTACAATCCATTTTATAAATCTCTACAAGTTCAGTCCTAACAGTTAACTCCAGGAATAACAGTACCAGCCATCCAACCTTTCTATTTCACTCAAGTTATGTAGGGGCTGAGTTGGGAAACTTAGGCAGGTGGTTGATAGGTGGAAGCAGATAAGGAAAAAAAGAGGCAGATTCCAGCATTTGTAGCCTTTGAGTCCCTATTCATCACCCTCCTGCATCTGACCCCATCTTCAACCTACCCTCTCGTCACTAAAATTCTTTGTGCTTCTATTTTCACTGTTTGCTTTCACTTATCAAAATGGGTTAAAGTGCCTGCTTCTGTGCTGTTTCACTGCATGACTCAATGGCCATCACCTCTCAATTCCAGCACTCCCTTTGCCCCGTCTCTCCTTCTGTCCATCATCGGTGACCCTGTCCATCTGACACGTACCAGCCTCAGTCTCAAAACACCCTCTCTATAGCAGCTAAATCATCTCCTGATCTTGACCAAAAAGGATGACGGGTCCTTGCACCCTACAAATGCTGTTCAATCCTCAGAGTTTCTCCATCAGTTGGCTTTTTACTCAAACTGATATTTTTTTTCTTTAATCTTTATTTCTTCATAGAATTACTGCAATATTTTCTGACAGTGATGAATACTATAATTGAAATGAATGTTCTTATGTAAAACATGACAATGCACCTTGTACAATTGACATATATTTAGTAAAATTAGTCACACCGTCTAGTACCTTAATTTTATTCATGAGTTGTACAAAGATAATTTTGAATTGGGCTTTATAATATGGTACTTTTTGCATGCTAATTCTTTTACTTTTTTCTGATTGTTCAATCAAGACATTTTCTAGTTAGTTAGTATGCTTTGTTAGTAATTTTAAGAGATAACTAACATGATAAAGTATGAAATTCCCTTCCTCTTATGCAGTTTGGTTTGTGACAGCTCCTTAAAATCAAAGGCTACCACTGGAGAATAGGATCCTCTAATACTGTAATTTAAATATGCCTTCATTTGTAATTAAGAGACAAAAATCTTGTGGGTTTTCTAGAAATTCCCGAGTGAATGAATACTGATAATTTAATTGTTCCATCAGAGCTAGGCTGTTACAACTGCCAGCGAGACTTCCTTGCGTATTTGGCTGGAATAATATGTTCTTTCACATTTTGTTTATTAATTAAAATTAAAGTCACAAAAATCGTTAAATCTGCAAGAAAATTTTATTTGAGATGATGATAAACTATCCTAGTTTAACTAACTATGATTACGAAACAATTTAATCCTTTGCCTCAGACTTGGTTTCTATTTTGATTTCATACCTGATCTGTTATAGCATGTAGCTCAGACCCAGAAATATTCACCATCCATTGAACCCTGAATAATCTGAACTTTGCTGCAATGGCCATCTGCTTCACATGTTAACTATGGGCTTCATTGGATATTAAACAATCAGACGTCATTGTCCTTTTAGTTGGCCTGGTCATGTGAATAATAAAAATATAGCTCAGAAATTGGATTTCCCTCTGGTTTGCCATATTAAACTATCATGGCCTTCAGTCTTGGCCCGAAACATCAAATGTACTGTACTCTTTTCCATTGTTGCTGCCTGGCCTGCTGAGTTCCTCCAGCATTTTGTGTGTGTGGCATGATACCTTGAGCTTCTGCCAATTCACCCTACCCCCACTAAAATTATGCAAGTGGCAAGAGAACTACTACAGAGACTGACTTTGAGAAGTGTGCATTAAACAAAGGGATGCACTTGATTCCCAGTGGGCCACACTCACTTAGCTGCAGAACCAGTGATAGGATCCCTTGAAGGCACACTTCCCATGAGCAGGTTTCTCTGATACATTAGTGAATGTCATCTTACTGCTTTCTACATTCATACAGACCTGTTTTCTTTGTTACTAACTTCCACCCTGCTCTCACGTGCCCATGCTTCATCTCTGACTTCCTTTTCCCTCTCTGGATCTGTGTGTGTCCCCTTCAGGGAATAGGCGAGCAAGAAACACCCATTATAAGTCAGAATACACGTGTGCAGTTTGTAACTGTTCTTCCTCTCACCCAGCCTCCCCAAAGGACTGTTCCATTTTCTATCTCCATGCAACTTCCTCCAGTGACGTGCCTTTAAGTTAGACAATAGACAATAGGTGCAGGAGTAGGCCATTCAGCCCTTCATGCCAGCACCACCATTCAATGAGATCATGGCTGATCATCCACAATCAGTACCCTGCTCTTGCCTTCTCCCTAAATCCCTTGATTCCGCTATCTTTAAGAGCTCTATCTAACTCTTTCTTGAAAGCATCTAGAGAATTGGCCTCCACTGCCTTCTGAGGCAGAGCATTCCACAATCCACAACTCTCTGAGTGAAGTAGTTTTTCCTGAACTCCGTTTTAAATGGCCTGCCCCTTATTCTTAAACTGCGGCCTCTGGTTCTGGACTCCCCCAATATCGGGAATATGTTTCCTGCCTCTAGCGTGTCCAATCCTTGCCTTCCTTTCTCTCTGATCGTGACTGCACCGTCCTCCCCATCATAGTTTACTGAAATCTTCATAATATCTCATCAATCTGCTCTCACCCCATCTCCTCCCAGCTAGAGCAAGATTCTGTTTGTTCCCACATCTCCTCCTCCCAGTCTCAGCATTCAACAAATTAACTTTCACACTTTCCTGCAACTTCAATGAGATTCCATCAATAAACATATTTTCTTCTTCTCTTTTCTCTTAATATTTCAATGGGAACTTACCCTCCTTAACCCCCAGTTCTGCTCTTCTATCTCCATCTAACAGCACGTTCTCTTATGGGTGAAGGAGATGGGACATTGCTTTATCCCTAAACAGTCTTTCTAGGTGAAGGCACTCCTAATCTAATGCTTTGCTCACAGTGATCTCATTTACTCTGAAATACAGTTTGGATGACTGCTTTCAGAGATATCTATTCAGTCTGCAGGGGTGACCCTGAGCTTCCTGTTGTCTGTCACTTCAATTCCCTATTCCATTTACACCCTGGTCTACCTGCCTGAGGCTTCAGGCACCATTAGAAGACATTTAGACAAACACATGGATAGTACCTTCACCCTCCCTCACCTTCTTGTTCTGGCATCTTTCCCTTTCCTTTCCAGTCCTGATGAAGGGTCTTGGCCCAAAACATTAACTCTTTATTGATTTCCATGGATAATGCCTGACCTTTTGAGTTCCTCCAGCATTGATAAAAATTGTTTAAAGGGATATGAGCGAAATGCCGGCAGATTAGATTAGCTCCAGAAAACACCATGGTTGGCATGAATGATTAGGCCAAAGGGCTTGTTTTTATGCTGTATACCACAGTGACCATATGACCATAATAACCAATGTGCATTGGCCAAAAATATGAAGGCTTTCTTCTCCCTGTATAAAGAAAGGTAGGGCTTTTCTTTAAAAAAACAAAATCTAAACTTATTGCTTCGGTTTCACTGATGATTCAAAGAAAACACCTGGATGAACAATTCTGTCAATCAGTTCTGCAATTATTTCATTCATCCATACAAGATCCCAGTCTATTAGTTTGTACGTGGGTGGTTATTTTGAGGCACGTTTATCAGGCAGACTAATCTATTGTGCTGTTGATAAAATTTAAGACATTCAAAAATATAGCAATATTTTGATCAACAGCAACGGAGTGGACTCATTATACACAAAATGGATAATACCAGTTAAGATACCTACATAAAACATGTACTTTTTTCATACACAAGGTATGAATAATACTCGTTAGGCCAGCACTTGAGATGATGGTGGATCAACTTCTTGAACCACAGCAGACATAGATTACTTCATTTTCTAAAGAACTGCAAAGGAATTTGAATATTGTGTAAATATCAGTGAACATTTTCACCTTAGACCCATTGTTGTAAGGAAGGTATATGATGGCAAATTTGATGATGATTAGGTCTGGAATATTGCCTGCAGGAACTCCTGCAGCAATGTTCTGGTCTGGCATAATTGACTTCCAACAACAATCTTCCTTTGTGTAATTCTAATCTGTAGATTGGTTTACTCTGGAATTGAATTGACTTGACATTCTTTCTTACATCCTTCACATACATAAGGACTAAAAGTCTTTACGTATGTCTCTGTCTAAATGTGCACTGTGCAATTTATAGTAATTTGTAATAAATAGTATGTGCAACAGTACAATCAATATAGCACAGAGATACAATTGTATCAGTGTGAATTAATCAGTCTGAGGGCCTGGTGGAAGAAGCTGTCCCCGGAGCCTGTTGGTTCCGGATTTAATGCTGTGGTACCATTTCCTGGATGGTAGCAGCTGAAAAAGTTTGTGGTTGGGGTGACTCAGGTCCCCAATGATCCTTCAGACCCTTTTTACGCACCTGTCTCTGTAAATGTGCTGAATAGTGGGAAGTTCACATCTGCAGATGTGCTGGGCTATCTGTACCACTCTCTGCAGAGTCCTGTGATTGAGGGAAGTACAGTTCCCATACCAGGCAGTGATGCAGCCAGTCAGGATGCTCTCAATTGTGCCTCTGTAAAAAGTCCTTAGCATTTGGACACTCATACCAAACTTCTTCAATTGTCTGAGGTGAAAGATTCATTGATGTCAATAGGGGGTTAGCCTGTCTCCATTCCTCCTGTAATCCACAACCAGCTCCTTTGTTTTTGCAACATTGAGGAAGAGGTTGTCTTCTTGACACCACTGTGTCAGGGTGATGACTTATTCTCCATAGTCTGCCTTGTTATTATTTGAGATAAGGCCAATTAATGTAGTATCGTCAGCAAATTTAATTAGCAAATTGGAGCTGTGGGTGGTGACACAGTCATGGGTATACAGAGAGTAAAGGAGGGGGCTTAGGACACAGCCCTGAGGGGCACCTGTGTTAAGGGTCAGAGTGGCAGAGGTGAGGGATCCCACTCTTATCACCTACCAGCGATCTGACAGAATCTAGCTACATAAGGCAGGGTGAAGGCCGAGGTCTCTGAGCTTCTAGTCAAGCCTGGAAGAAATTATGGTGTTGAATGCTGAACTGTAGTCTAAGAACAGTATTCTCACATAAGCATCCTTCTTCTCCAGATGTGTAAGGACAGTATGTAGAGCTGTGCCTATTACATCATCTGTCGATCGGTTGTGTTGGTAGGTGAATTGTAGGGGGTCCAGAGTGGGTGGTAGCATGCTGCAGATGTAGTCCTTGACCAGCCTCTCAAAGCATTTGCTTATTATTGAGGTGAGTGCGATAGGACAGTGGTCATTCAGACATAGAAACATAGAAAACCTACAGCACAATACAGGCCTTTCGGCCCACAAAGTTGTGTTGATCGTGTCCCTACCTTTGAAATTACTAGGGTTACCCATAGCCTTCTATTTTTCTAAGCTCCATGTACCTATCCAAAAGTCTCTTAAAAGACCCTATCGTATCCGCCTCCACCACCTTCGCCGGCAGCCCATTCCACACATTCACCCCTCTGTTTAAAAACAAGTTTCCTTGGTCTTTGTAGGTACAGGGACAATGGTGCATGTTTTGAACCAGGAAGACACTCTACACTGGGAGATGGAGAGATGACCATTGATTTCAGTTTCACCAGGGTCCTTAGTGTCACGCTTGGTCAAATGTAATTTTAATGTCAAGGACTGGCACTCACTTCTCCTCAAGAATTCGGGTTACTGGGCAATTCTTAGTCCTATGTGGAAGCGAAGTCTGAATTTGAGTAGATTGTGACGAAGATTAAGCCTAACCAGTGAGCCTTACAACAGAGATGGGAAGTTATTTTCGTAAACTCTTAGGAACAGGACTGTGCACATTTGGAAAGGCAGCAATTGATTTGTGATAGTCAGCATGGCTCTGTATGGGGTAATCCAGCTTCATTAATTGAGGTTCTTGAGGAGGTAACAAAGAAGACTGGTGAACATTATTTATATAGGTTTTAGTAGGAACATAGAACAGTACCACACAATACAGACTCTTGGGCCCACAATGTTGTGCTGACCCTTTTTATCATAAGATAAAATCTTATGATATAAGATCAAATCTTAAGATTGATATCTTAAGATCAATCTAACCCTTCCCTCCCACTTAGCCCTTCATCTTTCTTTCATCCATGTGCCTATTTAAGAATTCTTTAAATGCCCCTTTTGTATCTGACTTGACCACAAATCCTGGCAGAATATTCCAAGCACCTACCTGACTCTGTGTAAATAATTACCTCTGACAGTTCTTTTATACTTTCATCCCCACACTTTAAAGATATGTCCTGTTGAACTAGCCATTTCCATCCTGGTAAAAAATTTCTAGCTGTCTATTCTTTCAATGCCTCTTATCTTTTGTATACCTCTATCGTCACCTCTCATCCTCCTCCTCACCAAAGAAAAGCCTTTGCTTGCTTAGTCTTTCGTTATTAAAGATGTTTTCTTATCCAGGCAGCAACCTGGTAAATCTCCTATGCATTTTCTCTAAAGCTTCCATATCTTTCCTATAATGAAGTGAAGAAAACTGAACACAGAACTCTTTTCCATAGCATTCCTGCTGAAGGATCTCGGCCCAAAATGTCGACTGTACTCTTTTCCATAAATGCTGCCTGGCCTGCTGAGTTTTGTGTGAGTTGCTCCAGCATTTTGTGTGTGTTGCTTGGATTTCCAGCATCTGCAGATTTTCTTATTTGTGTTTAACTTGTCCTGCCTTGTTTTAATCTTGATGGACTTGTTTGGTATTTAAGCAATTGGCCACATTGAAGTATTTTGTTAAACTCTACAATAATTTATCAAATAAAATCAAATAATAATAAATAACATGACCAAACAAGGTCCATAAATCAAAATTCAGATTGCTTTTTAATTACAAACACAAGAAATTCTGCAGAAGCCTGAAATCCAAAATAACACACACAAAATGCCAGATTGGATTTCCAGTATTTGCAGATTATCTCTTGTTCTCAATACTCCAAGTGTGGTCTAATCAAAGTTTTATAGTTTTAAAGGGTTATTTCTTCAGCGGTTTGAATGGGGCACAACTGTGCAAGTGCGTGGAGGTCAGCCAGTGAGAAGAGTTTAAAAAGAGACAGCGTTATACAGTGGGCGTTGGAGTAGTGGGAGACAGAGTAGGAAGGCTTTGGCTCAATGGGGCTTTGGTGATAAAGGGTTGAAGTGAGGTAAGTTATCTGTTTAGAATACAGACAGAATGTGTGTGTGTGAGGCTGGTTTTCTGTGCTGAGTGTCAGATGTGGAAAGTCCTGGAGACTCCCAGCCTCCTGGATTATCTGCGCCAGGTGTGTCGAGCTGCAGCTGGATGACCTTCGTCTGTTCAGAGAGAGTGAGGAGATGATAGAGAGGAGCTATAGGCAGGTAGTCTCTCCGGGGCCTGGGGAGATAGATAAGTGGGTTACAGTCAGGAGAGGGAAGGGCAAGAAGCAGATTCTAGAGAGTATCCCAGTGGCTGTCCCCCTTAACAATGAGTACTCCTGTTTGAATACTGTTAAGGGAGATGGTCTACCTGGGGGAAGCAACAGTGGTCGTGCCTCTGGCACAGAGTCTGGCCCTATGGCTCAGAAGGGTAGGGAAAGGAAGAGGATGGCAACAGTGATAGGGGACTCTATAGTTAGGGCGTCAGACAGGTGATTCTGTGGATGCAGGAAGGAAACGCAGATGGTAGTTTGGCTCCCAGGTGCCAGGGTCCGGGATGTTTCTGATCTGGTCCACAATATCTTGAAGTGGGAAGGAGAACAGCCAGAGGTCGTGGTACATATTGGTGCCAATGACATAGGTAGGAAAAAGGAGAAGTTCCTGAAAATAGTCGACAAGGAGTTAGGAAGGAAATTGAGAAGCATGACCTCAAAGGTGGTTATTTCAGGATAATGGTGGTTATTTCAGCCTGTGCCATGTGACAGTGAGTATAGGAATAGAATGAGGTGGAGGATAAATGTGCAGCTGAGGGATTGGAGCGGGGTCAGGGATTCAGATTGCTGGATTATTGGGACCTCTTCTGGGGCAGGTGTGACATGTATAAAAAGGACGGGTTGCAATTGAATCCCAAGGGGACCAATATCCTGGTGGGGAGGTTTGCTAAGGCTACTGGGGAGAGTTTAAACTAGAATTGCTGGGGGGTGAGAACCGAACTGAAGTGATGGAGGAAAGGGAGGCCAGCTCACAAATAGAGAAAGCTTGGAGACAGTGAGAAAGGGGGGTGGGCAGGTGATAGAGAACGGACATGCTCAGACGAATGGTTTGAGATGTGTCTATTTTAATGCGAGGAGTATTATGAGTAAAGCATATGAGCTTAGAGCGTGGATCAGCACTTGGAGCTATGATGTTGTGGCCATTACAGAGGCTTGGATGGTGCAGGGGCAGGAATGGCTACTTCAGCTGCCAGGCTTTACATGTTTCAGAAAGGACAGGGAGGGAGGCAAAAGAGGTGGGGGTGTGGCACTGTTGATCAGAGATAGTGTCATGGCTGCAGAAATGGAGGGGTTGTCTAAGGAGTCTCTGTGAGTGGAAGTTAGGAACAGGAAGGGGTCAATAACTCTACTGGGTGTTTTTTATAGACCATCCAATACAAACAGGGATATCGAGGAGCAGGTAGGAAGACAGGTTCTGGAAAGAGTAATAATAATAGGGTTATTGTGGTGGCAGATCTTAATTTCCCAAATATTGATTGGCATCTCCTTAGAGTGAGGGGTTTAGATGGGGTGGAGTTTGTTAAGCGTATTCAGGAAGTTTTCTTGACACAATATGTAGATAAGCCTACAAAAGGAGAGGCTGTACTTAATCTGGTATTGGGAATGAATCTGCTCAGGTGTCACATCTCTCACTGAGAGCAGTTTGGAGATAGTGATCACAATTCTATCTGCTTTAAGCATTGGAGAGGGATAGGAATAGACAAGTTCGGAAAGCTTTTAACTGGAGTAAGGGGAATTATAAGGCTATCAGACAGGAACTTGGAAGCATAAATTGGAAACAGATGTTTTCAGGGGATTGTATGGAAGGAATGTGGCAAATATTCAGGGGATATTTGCTTGTGTTTCTGCATAGGTATGTTCCAGTGAGACAGGGGAAGGATGGTAAGGTACAGGAACTGTGGTATACAAGGTCTGTTGTAAATCTAGTCAAGAAGAAAAGAAGAGCTTACGAAAGGTTCAAAAAAACTAGGTAATATTAGAGATCTAGCAGATTATAAAGCTAGAAGGAAGGAGCTTAAGAACGAAATTAGGAGAGCCAGAAGGGGCTATGAGAATGCTTTGGCAGATAGGATTAAGGAAAACCCCAAGGCATTCTGCAAGTATGTGAAGAACAAGAGGATAAAATGTGAGAGAATAGGATCAATTAAGTGTGACAGTGGAAAAGTGTGTATGGAACTAGAGATGATAGCAGAGGTACTTAATGAGTACGTTGCCTCAGTATTCATTACGGAAAAGGATCTTGTCAATTGTAGGGATGACTTGCAGTGGACTGAAAAGCTTGAGCATGTAGATATTAAGGAAGAGGATGTGCTGGAGCTTTTGGAAAGCATCAAATGGGACTGGAAGGAATGTACCCCAGGCTACTGTGGGAAGCGAGGGAGGAGATTGCTTAGCCTCAAGTGATGATCTTTGCATCATCAATGAGGACGGCAGAAGTTCCAGAGGATTGAAGAGTTGCAGATGGTGTTCCCTTATTCAAGAAAGGGAGTAGGGATAGCCCAGGAAATTATAGACCAGTGAGTCTTACTTCAGTGGTTGGTAAGTTGATGGAAAAGATCCTGAGAGGCAGGATTTATGAACATTTGGAGAGGCATAATATAATTAGGAATAGTCAGCATGGCTTTGTCAAAGGCAGGTCATGTCTTACGAGCCTGATTGAATTTTTTGAGGATGTCACTAAACATATTGATGAAGGTAGAGCCATAGATGTATTGTATATGGATTTTAGCAAGGCATTTGATAAGGTACTCCATGCAAGGCTTATTGAGAAAGTAGGGAGGCATGGGATCCAAGGGTGCATTGCTTTGTGGATCCAGAACTGGCTTGCCCACAGAAGGCAAAGAGTGGTTGTAGATGGGTCATATACTGCATGGAGGCTGGTGACCAGTGGTGTGCCTCAGGGATCTGTTCTGGGACCCTTACACTTTGTGATTTTTATAAGTGACTTGGATGAGGAAGTGGAGGGATGAGTTAGTAAGTTTGCTGATGACACAAAGGTTGGGGGTGTTGTGGATAGTGTGGAGGGCTGTCAGAGGTTACAGTGAGACATTGGTAGGATGCAAAACTGGGCTGAGAAGTGGCAGATGGAGTTCAACCCAGATAAGTGTGAGGTGGTTCATTTTGTTAGGTTAAATATGATGGCAGAATATAGCATTAATGGTAAGACTCTTGGCAGTGTGGAGGATCTGAGGGATCTTGGGATCTGAGTCCATAGGACACTCAAAGCTGCTACGCAGGTAGACTCTGTGGTTAAGAAGGCATACGGTGCATTGACCTTCATCAATCGCGGGAGTGAGTTTAAGAGCCGAGAGGCCAGGCAACATCTATAGGATGAAGCATTGTTGATGTTTCAGGCCAAGACCCTTCATCAGGACTGAAAACATTGTCAGTGCTTCTTTCTATAAATGCTGCCTGGCCTGCTGCATTCCATCAGCATTTTGTGTGTGTTGCTTGAATTTCCAGCATCTGCAGATTTCCTTCTGTTTGCCTTTTAAGAGCCGAGAAGTAATGTTGCAGTTATATACAGACAGACAGACATACTTTATTGATCCCGAGGGAAATTGGGTTTTGTTACAGTCACACCAACCAAGAACAGTGTAGAAATATAGTAATATAAAACCATAAGTAATTAAATAATAAGTAAATAATGCCAAGTGGAAATTAGTCCAGGGCCAGCCTATTGGCTCAGGGTGTCTGACACTCTGAGGGAGGAGTTGTAAAGTTTGATGGCCACAGGCAGGAATGACTTCCTATGACACTCAGTGTTACATCTCGATGGAATGAGTCTCTGGCTGAATGTACTCCTGTGCCTAACCAGTACATTATGGAGTGGATGGGAGACATTGTCCAAGATGGCATGCAACTTGGACAGCATCCTCTTTTCAGACACCACCGTCAGAGTCCAGTTCCACCCCCACAATATCACTGGCCTTACGAATGAGTTTTTTGATTCTGTTGGTGTCTGCTACCCTCAGCCTACTGCCCCAGCACACAACAGCAAACATGACAGCACTGGCCACCACAGCCTCGTAGAACATCCGGCAGATGTTAAAGGACCTCAGTCTCCTCAGGAAATATTGACGGCTCTGGACCCTTCTTGTAGACAGCCTCAGTGTTCTTTGACCAGTCCAGTTTATTGTCAATTTGTATCCCCAGGTATTTGTAATCCTCCACCATGTCCACACTGACCCCTTGGATGGAAACAGGGGTCACCGGTGCTTTAGCCCTCCTCAGGTCCACCACCAGCTCCTTAGTCTTTTTCACATTAAGCTGCAGATGATTCTGCTCACACTATGTGACAAAGTTTCCCACCATAGGCCTATACTCAGCCTCATCTCCCTTGCTGATGCATCCAACTATGGCAGAGTCATCAGAAAACTTCTACAGATGGCAAGACTCTGTGTTGTAGCTGAAGTCCGAGGTGTAGATGATGAAGAAAAAGGGAGACAGGACAGTCCCCTGTGGAGCCCCAGTGCTGCTGACCACTCTGTCTGACACACAGTGTTGCAAGCGCACGTACTCAGTCAGGTAATCAATGATCCATGACACCAGGGAAGCATCCACCTGCATCACTGTCAGCTTCTCACCCAGCAGAGCAGGGCGGATGGTGATGAACGCACCGGAGAAGTCAAAGAACACGACCCTCACAGTGCTCACCGGCTTGTCCAGGTGGGCGTAGACATGGTTCAGCAGGTAGACAATGGCATCCTCAACTCCTAGTCGGGGCTGATAGGTGAACTGGAAGTGGTCTAGGTGTGGCCTAACCATAGGCCGGAGCTGCTCTAGAACAAGTCTCTCCAGGGTCTTCATGATGTGGGAGGTCAATGCCACCGGTCTGTAGTCATTGGAGCCACTGGGGCGCAGCGTCTTCGGTACAGGGATGAGGCAGGACGTCTTCCACAGCACAGGAACCCTCTGGAGACTCAGGGTCAGCTTGAAGACACTGTGAAGTAGGACCCTGGTCAGACCCCACTTGGAGTACTGTGCTCAATTCTGGTCGCCTCACTACAGGAAGGATGTGGAATTCATAGAAAGGGTGCAGGGGGGATTTACAAGGATGTTGCCTGGATTGGGGGGCATGCCTAATGAGAATAGATTGAGTGAACTCAGCTTTTTCTCCTTGGAGCAACAGAGGATGAGAGGTGACCTGATAGATGTGTACAAGATAATGAGGAACATTGATCGTATGCATAGTTAGTGGCTTTTTCTCAGGGCTGGAATGGCTAACACGAAAGGACATAGTTTTAAGGTGCTTGGTAGAAGGTACAGAGGAGATGTCAGGGTTAAGTTTTTTACACAGAGAGTGGTGAGTGCGTGGAATGGGCTGCCAGCGGCAGCCGTGGAGGCAGAAACGATAGGGTCCTTTAAGAGACTCCTGGATGGGCACACAGAGCTTAGAAAAATAGGGGGCTATGGGTAAGCCTAGGTAGTTCTAAGGTAAGGACATGTTCGACACAGCTTTATGGGCCGAAGGGTCTGTATTGTGCTGTAGGTTTTCTGTGTTTCTATGTAACGTTATCTCACAGGTTTTTAACTCAATGCCTCAATAAATGAAGGCCAGCACACCAGGTGCCCTCTTAACAACTATATCAATGTGCTGCAACTCTGAGGGATCAGTGGGTGTGAATCCTAACATCCCTCTATTTCTCCACACCGTTAGAAAATCCTGACATTAACCCTGTTTCCTGCCTTCAAGTTTGGCCTTCCAAAGTGAATCACTTCACACCTTTCCAGAAGCCATTTGACAAGGTCTGGAATGGCAAGCTGATCCAGAAGGTTAAGCTACATGGGATCCAAGGTGAACTGGCTAGCTAAATCCAAAATTGGTTTGGTTTGGTGATCGGAAGCTGATATAGAGGTGAACAGTATGAAGTCAAAAACCTTTTTCTCCTTTGCAGGGTTTTGAAAAAAATGGCAACATGATTGTAAGGTGAGGGGAACTCTTTTAAACACTGAGGGGTTGAAATCTGAAACGTGCTGCTGGAGGAGCTGGTAGAATCAGAAACATTTAAATGGATACTTAAATAGGAAGGTATAAAAGAATACAGTCCATATGCAGGCACTTGGGATTAGCGAGGACTTGGTGGACTGAAGGACTTATAAAGAGTATTCGACGAACCCCCACCCACCCCACCCGGAAATGTTCATGTTTTATTGCTTTACAACATTGAGTCACAGTGGATTTAATTTGACTTTTCTGACACTGATCAACAGACAAGACTCTATCGTGTCAAAGTGCAAACAAATTTGTCTAAATTTATTACAATTATTAAACACAAAATACTTGATTGCATAACTATTCACCCCCTTCAAGTCAGTATTTAGTAGATGCACCTTTAGCACCAATTACAGCCTTGAGTCTGTGTGGATCGGTCTCTGTCAGCTTTGCACAGCTGGACCTGACAATTTACTTTATTACTTTATTGTCGCCAAACAATTGATACTAGAGCGTACAATCATCACAGTGATATTACATTCTGTGCTTCGTGCTCCCTGGAGTACAAATCAATAGTAAATATAATAAAAACTAAAATTATAAATTATAAATAAAAAAATAGAAAAGGGAAAGTAAGGTATTAATTCTTCCCTATCCTTCTTACAAAACTCCTCAAGCTCTATCAGATTGCATGGGGATCGTGACTGAACAGCCTTCTTCAAGTCCAGCCACAAATTCTCAATTTGATTAAGATCTGGACTTTGATTTGGTCACTTCAGGACATTAACTTTGTTGTTTTTAAGCCATTCCTGTGTAGCTTTGGCTTTATACTTAGGGTCATTTACTTGCTGGAAAACAAATCTTCTCCCAAGCCACAGATCTCTTGAAGACTGCGTCAGGTTTTTCTCCAGGATTTCCCTGTGTTTTGCTGTATTCATTTTACCCTCTACCTTCACTAGACTTCCAGGGCCAGCTGTAGTGAAGAATCCCCACAGCGTGATGTAGCCACCACTATGCTTCTTGGTAGGGATGGTGCGTTTTTGATTACGTGCAGTGGTTCGCTTACACCAAGAATAGTATTTAGTCTGATGGTCAAAAAACTCAATTCTGGTTTCATCAGACCATAGAACCTTCTTCTGGCTGACTAGAAGCTCCCACGTGCTGACATTTCATGTGAGTACTTTTCAACAGTGGCTTTCTCTTTGCCACTCTCTCATAAAGCTGCGACCGATGAAGCACTCAGGCAACAGTTGTTCTATGTGCAGTCTCTCCCATCTCAGCCACTGGACACTATAACTCCTCCAGAGTTAACATAGGTCTCATGGTGGCCTCCCAAACTAGTCCACTTCTTGTATGGTCACTCAGTTTTTGAGGATGGCCTGTTCGAGGCAGATTTACAGCTGTGCCATATTCTTTTCATTTCTTGAAGATTGACAACTGTGCTCAAAGGGATATTCAGTGAGTTGGAAAATTTCTTGTATCCATCACCTGACTTGTGCTTTTCAAAAACCTTTTCACAGAGTTGCTTGGAGTGTTCTTTTGTCTTCATGGTGTAGTTTTTGCCAGGATACTGACTCACCAGCAGTTGGACCTTCCAGATAAAGGTGTATTTTTACTACAATCAATTGTGATCTCCATTTAACTAATTATATGATTTCTAAAACCAATTGGCTGCACCAGTGATTATTTTATGTGTCATATTAAAGGGGTGAATACTTCTGCATTCAATTATTTTGTTTTATATTTGTAATTAATTTTGATCACTTTGTAGAGATGTTTTCACTTTGACACAACAGTGTATTTTTCAGTTGATTGGTGTCAAAAAAGCCAAATTAAATCCACTGTGATACAAAGTAGTAAAACAATAAAACACAATAACTTCAAAGGGGAGTGAATACTTTTTATGGGCACTGTACATCACTATGATGATGAACATATTATTAAAGGGCAAGTACAACTTTAGGTCACAATTGCCAAAATCTTTCATTGTTTACTAATGACTAAGAATACACTACTTGGATGGTAATTATCTGGAATGGATAAGTCTGGCATTTTATGGACTGAACATTTTTGGACAATTGTTCAAATTGTTAGGTAGATGCCAAAGTTGTAATTGTACTAGATTATCTTTCCTCGGCACAGATCTTATTCTGCATTTCTTTAACAGTCTTGTTATGATTTGTGGCAAGTATAAATCAGTCAATCATTCACCAAGCTTCAAAAGCTTGGCCTCAGTACCTTCCTCTTGCAACTAGATTCTCAGCGTTCTTATTGGAAAACCAGTCAGTGCGGGGTGGTATTAACATCTCCTCCTCACTACCAATTAAGACAGGCACACCTCAAGGATGTGCGCATAGCTCGCTGCTTGCAATCTCTACACTCATGACTGAGTAGATTAGCACAGCTCAAACACCATCTACAGTGGCATGCAGAAGTTTGGGCACCCCTGGTCAAAACTTCTTTACTGTGAATAGCTAAGCGAGTAAAAGATGACCTGATTTCCAAAAGGCATAAAGTTAAAGATGACACAGTTCTTTAATGTTTTAAGCAAGATTACTTCTTATTTCCATCTTTTATAGTTTCAAAATAACGAAGAAGGACAAGGGCCTGAAGCAAAAGTTTGGGCACCCTGCATGGTCAGTACTTAGTAACACCCCCTTTGGCAAGTTTCACAGCTTGTAAGTGCTTTCTGTAGCCAGCTAAGAGTCTTTCAATTCTTGTTTGGGGGATTTTTGCCCATTCTTCCTTGAAAAAGGCTTCTAGTTCTGTGAGGTTCTTGGGCCGTCTTGCATGCACTGCTCTTTTGAGGTCTATCCACAGATTTTCGATGATGTTTAGGTCGGGGGACTGTGAGGCTATGGCAAAACCTTCATCTTGCTCCTCTTAAGGTAGTCCATTGTGGATTTTGAGGTGTGTTTAGGATCACTAACCTGTTGTAGAAGCTATCCCCTTTTCATCTTCAGCTTTTTTACCGATGGTGTGATGTTTACTCCCAGAATTTGCTGGTATTTAATTGAATTCATTCTTCCCTAAGCCAGAGAAATGTTCCCCGTGCCACTGGCTGCAACACAAGCCCAAAGCATGATCTATCCACCCCGTGCTTAACAGTTAGAGAGATGTTCTTTTCATGAAATTCTGCACCCTTTTTTCTCCAAACACACCTTTGCTCATTGCGGCCAAAAGTTCTATTTTAACTCATCAGTCCATAGGACGTTTCCAAAATGCATCAGGCTTGTTTAGATGTTCCTTTGCAAACTTCTGATGCTGAATTTTGTGATGAGGACTCAGTAAAGGTTTTCTTCTGATGACTCTTCCATGAAGGTCATATTTGTGCAGGTGTCATTGCACTCCCGAGTCTGCTGAATCTTCCTGAAGGCCTTTTGCAGACAAACGGGGGTTTTGATTTGCCTTTCTAGCAATCCTAGATGAAAGTTTTCTTGGTCTTCCAGACCTCAACTTGACCTCCACCGTTCCTGTTAACTGCCATTTCTTAACTACATTACGAACTAAGGAAACGGCTACTTGAAAACACTTTGCTATCTTCTTATAGCCTTCTCCTGCTTTGTGGGCATCATTTATTTTAAATTTCAGAGTGCTAGGCAGCTGCTTAGAGGAGCCCATAGCTGCTGATTATTGGGACAAGGTTTGAGGAGTCAGGGTATTTATAAAGCTTTGAAACTTGCATCACTTGGCCTTTCCTAACAATGACTGTGAACAAGCCATAGTCCTAACAAGCTAATTAAGGTCTGATACCTTGGTAAAATTTAAACCTGAGAGCTCAAATCACTTGGGGTACCCAAACTTTTGCATGGTGCTCCTTTCCTTTTTTTTCACTCTAAAATTGTACAAAACAAAAATAATACACTAATCTTGCTTAAAATGTTGAAAAGAATGTTTCATCTTTAACTTTATGACTTTTGGAGATCAATTCATCTTCTACTCACTTAACTATTCCCAGTAACAGAAATTTTGACGAGAGGAGCCCAAACTTTTACATGGCACTGTATATATTTGCTGATGACACCACTGTTGATGGCATTTCCAGTGCACAGAGTACAAGGGGGTTGTGGACTCAGCCAGTTCAATCACGGGCACAACTCTCCCTGCCATCAAGGACATCTTCAAGAACCAGAACCTCATTCATTATTAAAGGGGGTACCTACCTTCTTTGTGTTACAACCTTTAGGGAGGTTGTACACTTTTGCACTACTTATTTACTTTAAAATTTACAGTAATATTTATATCTTACACTGTACTGCTGGTGCAGCAATTTCACAACATATGTTAGCGATAATAAACCTGATTCTGAATTCATATGAATACTGCTTTCTAAATCACACATCATTTGTCTTTAAATGTTTAACGAGAAATCTTAATCACAGGTACTCAATGTTTAAGCTTCATTGGGAATGGTAATGCAGTGCAAGTTGTCTACTAGAAACAATGCACAAATCGCACCTTCGTTTGCAGTTAATACTCAAAGTAAAATTTGTTATCGTTAATTAGCATCAGTTTGAGTCCACTGTCTGAATTTCTCTTTTTGTGGTCTGATCCTGCAGTCGGATATTACTACTGTGTGACATTATTTTAAGGTGGAAGCACTCTTTCAATTAGTTATATTAGGGAATAAAACAATGTAAACACAGAACAGCTGGACATGTGTAAACATACAATTATACTTAAAATATAATAAATAATAATGAAGAAAGATGCAATAAATATGCTTTGTTATTATACAAAGATAGTTTAATTGTGCGATTAACAATTAATAACCATCCCCTTCTGAACATTTTTGCATAAAGAAAAACCGTGATATGCTTTAAAAAAACATGGTCAGATTTAACAAAATAATTTGTGATCTCATAGTTCCACGTAGCAAGATAACTCAGAGAAACAGATACACGTAATCTTCTTACAGAAATTTATACTGAAAAAAGCTTCAATCCATTGTAAACTGAAGGAAGACACATTGCAAAACATCTATTTTTGTGTTAATTTTATAAGTTATCTAATGTATTTTATTTTATTGACCTATGTTCATTTGCATGATGGTTTAACATTAATATAGAAAATTGCATACACCATAAAGAGTGAAGCCCATGGTATGAATTGCTTTGATAACATACAGCAGTTTTAGGCAAATTTTAAAGCACAATTTTTCAATTGAAACTTTTAAGACACTTTGTATCACTGCCCATCAAAACACATTTATAAATAGAAAAAGTCAGTATGAAAAAGCACAATGTTACATGTAACAGAAACTTCAAAAAATTAATTACATCATGAGGCTAAGTTTTCCGAAAATAAATAGTCTAAATTACACAATTTTTTTCTCAAAAAAAAATGTTGTGTTTCACATTTTAAAATCAGGTAATGACAAGACTCAAAGTTACAGTGATTGCTCTCTTGCAGAATAATTGAATGATGGCAGTGCCATATTACACAAGGCAATTATTGGCATATTTTCCATTAACACTGCATTTTGCAGTGAGCAGTTTCTTCCTTTTATTTGTAACTTTTGCAATATATAGATAAGCACAAAGTTTCCTCATTCACAAATTTGTTATTTCTAAAAGGCCAGATTTTTCATGTGAGTAGCAAAACATAGACTGGTTTAATGGAGAACTGAATCCGGAGTGTTTTATCCATTCAGAACCAGCTAATCTGTGATTATTGGTGGAAAGCTCCTGAATCAGCAATTTATGTCTGACAGCCAATACAGTTACAAACATGAGACAGTACCAGTTTCCTCTCTTGGTACTTTGTACAGAAACTGCCACTAATCAGTAAACAGCAGTTACAAAAATGTTCAAGGCAATCCCAAATGTTTCATATGTAGCTGTTAGTTTGCTTGAACAAAGTGAAAATTTCTAGTGCAGTCTGCATTATCCACAAGAGAATTGTTCAGTCTTTCAATGGGATTCTTTATCAGTTTTTTGTGCAAGTTTGTAAAGACAAATTGGTCTTTCTGATGAATAATGCAGGGAACAAGACGATATTTTTTCAAATAATTATACATCAGTGGCACAGTTTCAAAAAGAAGCTTTTGTGATATCAGGGTCAGTCTTTTGGCTCCTGATCAGAATCTAGGTTATTTGTAGTCCCTTCTCCTGGTAAGGTCTCTTCTACTTTAACCGAATATATTTCTTTCGAACTTTTGCCTCCTTCACTTTCTTCTGAGTCCTCAGAGTCCTCCAGCAACTCCTCTTTTTCATACTCTGCCACATCTACCTCCAGACCTGCATGGTCTTTCAGTTTGCCATGATGCTTTAGATGATAGCGTTGGTTCTGAAAGAACTTGATAATTGTATACTTGGGCAGGTCAAGTTGAGCTGACAGAGTCTGAATTGCCTCTTCATCAGGATACAAACCCACATCCTGTATAAAGCTCTGCAAGATGCCCAGGGCTTCTACGGAAATCTTAGTGCGAGATCTGGGCTTGTGGCGACTCTCATCTTCTGCTTCTGCTGGTGTCGACGTTGGCTGTTTCGGTGCAAGTCGTGGCGTTGCTGGTTGCGGCTATAGGCACAAAATAAACAGTAATTCCAATTTGTCATTGCATCTTAGTATACGGTTACATTTTAAATAACAATCAAGAAAATTTGCTACAGATACAATTAATACTCATGCAAAGTGTAATGGCATTTTTTTAAAGATTTGCTTGTTAAATAGAAGTTCAGTATATTACCAATGATTTCTACACAAAGATATTTACCTGAAATGGTGAGCCTCATAAAGATACACATTCAAACTTCATGAAAAAAACTACCCTTATATGATATCTCTCTTAATTTGTTGAACTATTTGCTGCAATTGGATAAGGTATACCAACCTGAACTGGTTCTGCAGAAACATGCATGATGTGAGATGGTCGGTCTCCATGATGATGAAGCACATTGCTTTCCTGCTCGTAAATGGTATCTCTCTCAGCCTGAGGAAGGCTCAAGAACCTCCTAATCATTGATAAGTTTTCCCAAAGAGTCCGATTGTCTGGTGAAGGGTCTTCTTTCCAACGCAGAAGTTCACATAGCCATCCCTTGTGAATGAAGTGAAAATATAATTTCACAAAATATACCAGAGAGCAAGCAATCATACAGCATGGTAGATAAATACAAGACTTAGATTTATAGAGAACCTTTCAATTTCTTAGAATCTCCTGAAACATTTTAGAGCTTAAAGTGCTTGTTTGGAGTATACGCATGACTGTGATGTAGATAAATGAGCTAGATAACATATTAAAAGGAAGTTCCCACAGAAACCAATTACATGATGTAGAAAGAGAAAATGCTGGAAATATTTTCTACAGGTCAGGCAGCATCAGTTGATAGAGAAACAGAGTTAATATTTCAGGCCTGATACACTCCATCAGACCTGCTATTTCCAGCACCTTCTGTTTTTATTTCAGATTTCCAGTTTCTTTTGTCAGCTCCAATAATGATTATGAGCTTATGATGTTGCTTCATGCTCCGTGTTTATTTACAAGATTCCTGTCTGGCAGCTAGCATTGACCATGGAACCCAATGGTTACATACTTCTGCAGGTAACAAGATTGTAACTGATTAGTATTATTTAAAGTTAGTTTGCATTAAGCTAAAGCAGACTGCAGGCCCTGAAAACGAGGTTCATTGTTGCAGGCAGGTTCACAGAATCTGGAACTCACAGAATCATAGAAAAGTCATGACACGGACGGAAGAGGACATTTGGCCCATTGTGTCAATGGTAGATAGAAAGGAGCAGTTTAAACTAATTCTGCCTTCCAGCACTAGCTTAATAGGCATACAGGTCATTGATGCACATTTTTAAAAGCTTTTGCCTCCAACATCCTTTCAGGCACTGAGTTCCAGAGCCATCACTCTAGTTTAAAAGTGAAAACTTTGAAATTTGTTTTCCTGCTAATCGATCCACCAATTATTTTAAGTCCATGTCTTCGAGATTTGGTTCGATTTCTTCTAGTGCAGTCACCCCATAATTTATGCACCTCAATTAAGTCTCCCCTCGACTTTCTCTTTTCCATAGTAAACAGCCTAAACTTATCCAGTTTTTCCTCATTAATACGATTTTCTATTCTTGGCCATTTCTTCTAAAATTGAGGCTCTCCACTGCAGTCACATCTTTTCACTGGGGCTTATTGGGGAAAAACTAAATTGGAGACAGAAAGCGCTAAGAATTTCAGACTGAAGCCTAAGGTAAAATCTCTTTTCTGACCCAAGGAAAAAAAGATGGTGTTGGAAATTTGAAACAAATCAACAATATTGTGATTAGCTTATTGGTCCAGGTTTAGTGCTTCAGGCTGAGAACTTCGTATCAATTCTGGGAAAAATTAGAGGTGAAATATGTTTTAAATTGTGGGAAGTGGGAGAAACAAAACATATGAAGGCTTGTGATGAGGAGGTAGGCATGAAATGTTAAATGACAAAAGGGACCCGCCGGTGTTAGTACCTGGTCAGTGATCGCTTCTAATGGAGGTCACCAGCTGTGAGTTCTGAGTCATGGAAGGACTATTCGATTTTATGAGATTTATGTGATTGGACTGTACTTTACATCAGTCTCCCTTGGTTTTTCAGCATTTTATTTCTTGTGGCCAATTGGCGGGTGGGTGATCTGTTAATTCTTTGTGTGTGGGGGGGTGGGGTCATGGATTTTGATGGTACTGTCGCTGTTCTTTTTTGCAACTGAGGGGGTTGGTCGGTGATTGTTATTGTTGCTGTTTTTTTCTGCATGGAAGGGGTTGGGGATTTGTTACTATTGTCGCTGTTTTTGCTGTGGGGTAGGGGTGGGGGATTTAGGGGTTTGCGCATTTTGTTTTTTTTTCTTTTCATGCTGAGGGGAGTATGGTTTGTCTGTATTTCACGGCCATCTGAAGAAGACAAATATCAGAGTTGTATTGTACACACACTTTGAACCTTTGAGTAATTGTAAACACGGGAAAGAAGATGGTAAAGGGATTAGAAAAAGGTAATTTCAAAGAGAAGTAAATTGGAGAAGCCAAGTAGTACCTTAGATCCTCATTAGAAAAAGCCATGAATGCTGAAAATAAGAAATACAGAATCTGCAGTTGCTGATTATCTGAAATTATTGAACTCACTTCTGAATTGGGAAGGCTCCAATGTGCCCAGTTGGAAAAGGAGATGTTTGATCTATTTTCTGATATTGGTCGTGGTAAAAAAGTTCTATTTGGTACAATTCTGCAGAACTAGCCTAAATTTGTGCTCACATTTCAGGATTTAATCCCTGCAATACTGATTCAATGCAGCTTGCAATTATTGCTAATTGTTGAACATCAAGCAACAACCAATAGTGAAGATGAAATATTCCAAAGAAAGTTAAGTTTGCTATGATTAGAATTCAAAAATTCTGTAGAAAGTAAATAATTTTCATATAACATAAGAACAGAGCAATAAATGAACACCAGCCCAAAATGTCTTGATAGACAAACCAGAATATTTTATGATTTGGCTAGACAGCTGAATTTCCTCAGGAATGTGCCTTCAGAGATTTATTCTGTCCCAAAGGGAAATTTCAGAATTCTCAGTCTTAGACCAATTGTTCTGTGTTTCCATAATGAAAACACTTGAGGAATCAAACAAGTTGCAGAATATTTGACATTTATTATGAACAGATTCTCTTTCCATCCCTGCAACATTACCTCCAAAGTCCTTACCAGGCCAATTGGGAGTATCTGGGTGGAAATAATATCATGCTAATTGCTTCAGTCAAGAAGACTGCAACCAGTTTTGGTCACCTTATAGGACATTTGTTAAGATTTTTTGCAGGATTACATTCTAGTAAATCTATTCTGCATGTCCCCCCAGTTTTGCATATTAGCCCCACACAAGACAGTACAGAAGTTGTAGATGCTCTCCAAATGTCATATGTGCACAAGACAAGCTCAGATAAGGAGAAATTAAAATCAGGTAGGTTAGTGAAAGGGTGACATTCTCAAACAAAACAAAGACTAATGTTGCTGTCTCACTGCATTCTCTTTTACATGCATTCTTGTAAAATTTGATTATTTTCAGTTTCTCATTATCTTTGTAGATCAGGCATTTGGAGACCAACAACATAGATGGAAAAGCATGTTTGATTCTAGGCATCAGTCTGGGAAAGCATACCAAGGTTGAAAATCAGGAAAAGACTGCAGAAAAGATCTATTAGATTGGGATCCACTGTAAGATTTCAACAATCTTACGATCGTACAGTACCCAGAACTGGGTACAGTTGTCAGGATGACAGCAGTTGCATAGGGTAACTTCATCAGTTGATATTCCCAACTGGCCTGGTTTTATTTCAGATGAATTCAACTACAAAACTATTCCAACATCAGAAAAAAACTTAAAATTGTTTGTAATAAACATTACAGGATAGGAAAGGAATAGAAAAATAAACAATATTTAAGGCCAAATGTACGTTTTAAAAGTTAACATTTCTATTTTAAATGTTTATTGAAAGAATGACTTTCTATGAACTACTGAGCAGAGATCAATGTCCTCAGCATTAATTACCCGTTAAGATGTATAATGTCCAGCTGAGTTTTCTGTTTCCCAATATTTTGTCAAGTTCCATCATATGATTTTAGTAAGGAGAGCACATTATATGTGAAATAAGCTTCAATGCAGCAGAATCACTTAACTACTTCTCCAATGGATGAGGAAAGAATCCAAAGGAAATACTAAAACAAAAGTACAGCGTGCTCAGAGAATTGTTTCAAGAAGGATATTAAAACAGGAAAAAAATATGGCAAAAGACCGATATTCATGAAAGGAATTCCAGAGGGATGGACTTAAGAAGCTCGTGCAGACGAGGTGATAGTGGATTGGAATTCTGTACACAAGTGTGGAGTCAGATGTTGGGTGTTATGTTAGTGATGGGGATAGGGCCATTTTGGGGTTGTGGTAATGCTTAAGAGATTACAAAGATGTTAACGAGTGAGGTCACTTAGATATTTAAAACAAGGGTAAAAATTTTAAACTTGAACAATGAAGGAACTTTGTCAATGTAGTTCAGCAAGGAAAGTCATGGATCAGCACAATTGGGATGAAAAGTGAAATAATGTGAGCAGAGTTTTGAATGAGGATAAATCTTCTTGGGTTTAAGAAGCGTAATCCCACCGTAAGGGGTTCTGTAGTAGTAGTGAAGGTGATGAAGGCATCATAAATTATGGAAAATTTGGGACAATGGTTGACAAGGGTGATGTTACAGAGATGAAGGTTGACCAGTGAGATAATGGAGGCAGAGGATCAGTTTAAGTTTGAAGATAATTTTAACTCTTGTCCAGCTGATGCAGAGGGAAAGGAACAAAAACAGTTATGTGGATGAGGACTGAAGATAATGGCTTCAGTCTTTCTAATACTTATCATAAAACTGCAATTCAACCAAGATATTGTGTAAGTCAGGCTTGGAGCCTGAAAGCCAGAGGCAGTGGCAAAATTACTACAGTCCTGGGGAGATTTACCTTAACAGAATTAACTTCAGAATGGCGTGTTTATATAACTTCTGTCCATAGATACTGCCTGGCTTGCTGAGTGCCTCCAACATTTTGTGATTGTTGTATGAGTAAAGCTCTCCCCACCACTAAGCACATCTACATGAAACGTTGTCTCAGGAAAGCAGCATCCATCATCATGGACCCCCATCACCCAGGTCAAGCTCTCTTCCTGCTGCTTGCATCAGGAAGAAGGTACAGGAGCCTTAGCACTCTCACCACCAGGTTCAGCAACCATAATTACCCCTCAACCATCAGGCTCTTGAACCAAAAGGGATAGCGTCACTTGCCTCAAAATTGAAATATTCCCACAGCCAATGGATTCACTTTCAAGGACTCTTCACCTTCATGTTCTTGATATTTATTGCTTATTCATTTATTATTATTCTTTCTTTCTTTTTTATTTGCACAGTCTGTTGTCTTTTGCACACTGGTTGGGTCGCCCAAATTAGTGAGGTGTTTCATTAATTCTATTATGGTTATTATCCTTCTATGGATTTATTGAGTATGCCCACAAGAAAATAAATCTCAGGATTGTATATGGTGACATATATGTACTTTGATAATAAACCTACTTTGAATTTTGGAGTTTAATACAGACAAGTGTAAGGTGTTACATATTGGAAGGTCAAACACCAAAGGTAAATATACAGTACAATAAATGGCAGGACCCTTAGGAGCACTGATGAATAGAGGAATCTTTGGGTGCAAGTCCATTGCTCCCCAAGAGTAGCAACACAAATGGATAAAGTGGCAAAGTATGCTTGCCTTCATTTATCAGAACATTCAGTATAAAAGTTGTCAAGTCATAATGCAGCTGTATAAAACCTTGGCTAGACTACAGTTGAAGTTGTGCACAGCTCTGGTTGCAACATTGCAGGAAGGAAAAGGTGCAATAAAAGCTCGTGTGGACATTGCTTAGGTTGGAGAGTATTAACCATAAGGAGAAGATGGACAAATTTGAATTGTTTTCTCTGGTTCATTGCAGTCTGAGACCAGACAGAAGTAATGTGTATAAAATTATTAGAGGCATAGATAGGGTGGATAGTCAGAGCCCTTTTCTCAAGTTGGACATACCAAACAGTAGGGGGCAGTTCTTTAAGGCGAGGAGTGGGGAAAGTTTAAAGGAAAGTTACAAGGTGAATTTTTTTTTAACACAGAGTGGCAGATGCTAGGAACACCTTGCCAGGTAGGTGGTGGAAGTATATACAACTGCAATGATTGGGGCACTTAGAAAGGGATATGAATAGGCAAAAGATGAACTCCATATTAAGCTGTAAGAGTTAATATGAGATATTGTAGGAGAACACTGACAAATTTTGGTAATGACAGGAATGTGGCAGATGCAATTAATAATAGAGGAATATGCTATTGAGCCCTTCATGCTACTTTAGTAGATCACAGCTAATCTCTACCTCATTTCTTCTATTTGCCTTTTTTTCCTTATACAGTGCTTATCATGGACAAGACATGAATAGAACACCTTAGAGAAGACGAAGTAGAAAGAAAAGGTAAATTTCTCAGAGATGGAAGAGAAACAAACAGATCATAGGTCAAAAAAGGACATTTTAAAAGTAAACACAACTGTTCATGTTTTATAAAATGGGCTTTTTGTTAGATAATGAAAGAACTGAAAAGATATTGGCAGTTGACAATCACTGTTCTGGGCAATGTTGGTACAACATCACAGTATGTTGTACATCAGAGCAGACATTATTATACGACTATTCCTCTAATGCTAAGATGTATTTTCTGGAATAAAACAACAGTTTTAAGAGAAAGGTCCAAAACAAAGAAAGGGCCTAAGTGGTAAATAGTGAAAGTTGGTGAAATAACAAGTAACAAACAGACACTAGTGCAGAATTAAGTATATTGCTGCTATGATAAATGAGGATTATACTTTTAAAAAGATAGTTAATCAGGGGAAAATTTAAACCAATCATAATATTTAAGAGGAATTAGATGTTGCTTTAAAGCAGGAATTTTCAAAATACCAAGAGCAACCAATTACAGTTGATAGCAGTTCAATAACAAAGTGATAGAATTTTTTACTGAAATACTTGCAATTCTATAAATAACAAATGCTTTTCCCTACTGTATTATTCATTTAAAAAATCTTTAACTCTTATGTCAAGGAACTTTTCAAGATCAGCAATAAATTATATAATTTAACACGATAACCATTTATCCATTTAATTTCAAATGCTTGTTCTACTGCATGATACATTTGACAGAAGTGCAGAGCTACAAATGAAAACATCACACAAAGCTTATACATCTTAATAAAAGGCATTCATAGGACAATAGTGAGGCCATTAATAACCACGATGTAAATCCAGGTTCAATAAATCCTTTCAGGAATCCAGACAACAGAAGAGCACCCCGTTCAATGGATTGTATAATTAATATATCCCCTCAAAGGAGAATTATCCTCCTCCCTAGAAAATAACTTACAGAATGCACAATATACAGTCTGTCCTCAACAGTGATTAGTGAAATAAAGTAATCAAGATCAAATTGGCATATTTAATTGTTTACAATTCATTTTCTTCTTTTGTTGTGTATAGTGAAACCTTCAACCACTGCACTTGAAATATGCTATCTAAATATTAAGCCTCCCAACTTTAACCTACGTTGGGAATTGAAGAATTGGCGGTTCAACTATGAAGCTGTCACAACATTGACAGCTGGAGGCCAGAAAAGTTAACTCTTATGTTTCAGGATTACATGATTGCTGGTCTGGCCATGCATTCAAAAGAATCTAATCTCTTTGGCAGGCAGTCAACACCTTCCTTGAAGTGTGGTTGTAATTCTTGAAACTAGATTTCAATGTCAAAATAATTATTCTCAGTAATAAATTACTGAGATTCTATTAAATTTGCTGATGGTTTGCTGAAGATCTACAGGGAGCTGGTTCAGGAGAGGATGGAGTTTTAGTACCAGTCTCCTACACCTATATCTTTGGAATAACAATCTAGTGGACCAGGCTAGGACCTAGAGAACTCAAATTAATCAAAGGCTAAGACCTAGTACTATTGAAAGTTGCAAAATTGTAAGGAAAGCAAACACTGTAATTGCTACTTACCTTAACATATAAGAGTGGATTGATTCCCTTAAAATGACATAGAATTCCTTCAGTTCTTTAATATACAAGGGGATATTAACAACAAATTACTCAAAAATAATTCATAACGCTTTTTTTTAAATGAGCCAGTTCATCCAGCATGGCCTCATTCAGAATTTGGCCAAATTTTCTTGTCTCTGTCATATACATGGGGTATTGCTATTAATGTAGGAACATGTTTAATAATTCTCTAAGAACAACAATGACCAGCATCAATACTTTTCCACTCTGCTTTGTTCAACACCAACTTCACCTGTCCATACTTTCTTAATTTCATATCCCTCAACATATAAATGTGGGGAGAATAGAATAGGATTACAGTAATGTAGATGGTCAGTGCAGTCTTTAGAATGCAAACCCAACAAAGCAACAAGAATATTTAAAATTAACTAATTAAGCAACTCTAGAATATAAGGAAGCTTTACTCTCATTAATGGTGAATATGAATCTAGCACAAGTTTTCTATCCAGCCCAATAAGGTTAAAGGGAGTACCAGAACACAGCACATAGTGAGTACAGTATAAACTCACACAGAACAGTAAGAACCCATCCATAACCCAACCAGCCCACAACTTTGCTGGTGCTGGATGGGTCAACTTTAGTAGTCCACTTAATACTCCAACACAGCTTTAATTTATCTTTTGTAACTGTAACAGAGCAGCAGTTCCTTAAGGTAGTCATAGGCTAGGGTGGAGTGGGGGGAGGAGGGGGAGGTTAGTGTAGGTAAGCTCCCACTTCCTACAAAATCCTCCCAATGGCATAGCTTTTGACTACCAAGTCCAGTCCAGCTCCTAGCTTTCACGTACAGCTTAGCTATAAAACTTGGCAGAACCGTTTCTACCAGCAGGAAACAGGGCAGAGGCAGGTTACTGACACTTTAAAATTAGTCACTTTGGGGAGACGAGGTTTGTCAGCTGTGGTTGGCAGCTTATCTAGGAGAAGGAAAGCTCTATATAAAACCGTTGCTGCCTTGTGGCTATACCTACTCATGGGGAAAGCTTCACGAGTAAACCCAGAGGACAAATCCAAAGCTGGAGTGCCTAAGGCTCCCCTATATTGAATTTAATGCTGATAGGCAACTTCTGCAATGTCACTGGTGCCAAACTGTATTGGTCTCTGCCATTCATTAGCTCCAGAGAGAGGGGGATCCTTCTAAATGGGCAACAACTTGCTCTCCATATTGTACTGCCCTGACTTGCATATTGACTACATAAATAGCTAGGTTGCAATATCCATGGACAACCCTGGCCAACAGAGGATCTACATAGTGGTACCACAAATTTTCAATCAAACACTATAAGGTTAAAGGGACCACCAGACAGGAAACCCAGTGAGTTTAATGGGATCACAGGAAGCACAGCCATACTCTAGCAAAGGAATGTGGTAACCAGAGTCCCAGTGTGTTATAAAGAGTACAGGAATCAGAGCTGTGGTGTTTATGGCTGTGCAGGAACTGGGGTCTAGAATATTAAAATGAACACAGCAATAAGTACCTGGTGAATCAAATCCTGAATCACTGCGATTTGCAATCAATTGATTAGCAAATGATTGTTGCTTTACTTCATTTCATTCTTGTCTTTTTGGAAGTAAAATTTGCTGTACTCACACAATATGGCCTTTATTTGACTAAAAATTCTATAGCCATGTGCTGACTCTCTACTGTCATCTGAAATGGCCCAGCATATCATAGCTGCACAATTGTAAAATAGTATGTAGCTGTAAAATTGTATAATGAACAATTGGTAATGGAAGTGGTAACTGGCTTCAGGTTCATCAAATACAAAAACATACCAAGTAAAACCAGACGGGGGCCACGTGAGAATTTGAGCAAATCACAAATGCAGACTAATTCTTGCTTTCAGCTGGTGTTCAAGCTCTCCACTATTGGTTCTTCATGCCTCATAAATCTGACAGCCCAAGCAAAGATGATTGTTTACACTCAAGGAGTGATGGGACTAAGAAGTCCTCAACAAATGATTGCAGACTACATGAAACCTTCTTCCCATTACCTCTGGTCCTCAGCTGATATGTCACTAATCGTTAATCTGCATATCTTGGAACCAAAGGTTGCATAAGCACAAAGCATGCCCTACTGAGAAGATCCATCATCAAGTGTAGCCTTTTAGAACCACTCCAGGCTAAGCTGGCAAAATGCTGGAGGTCACTGCTGCCAGACTGTGAGGGAAAACTGACATAGTCTTACACTCACTAATCTAGTGACTCAGAAGCATCTGCCCATGACAGTACTGGCAGAAATATTTGCACTCATCTTCAAACACAAGTGATGAGTGGATATATTCAGGCCTACCTATTATTAAAGCTAGCCTTCAGCCAATTTGGTTCAGTCCTTGCTTTATTGAGAAGCAGCTGAGCACACTGGATACAGTAAAGGCTAAGGGCCCTAGAGCATCCAATCTGTAGTGCTCCATGTTTGTGCCTTAGAATTAGCTGCACCTCCAGTCAAACTGTTACAGTCAGTTACAGCACCGACACCCACTCAACAAAGCTGAAAAGCACCCAGTGAGAAACATAATTGGTCAAGGCTTGGCTTGTTTTCTGAGTGAAGACGTGAGACTTTTTACATCCAACTGGGAAGTCAGGGAGGGCTTTGGTTCAACACCGCATTGGAGAGACAACACTTCTTTTGTGCTGTATTGCAGAGTTAGCCTAGATTTTTGTGCTAAAGTTGCTGGAATCTGACTCAAGTGAGAGTGGAACCAACTGAAGCACAGCCGACTCTCAAAAACAGGGACAAAGCAGTCTACTCTCAATAATCAGAAAGGGATGAAGGGTGTCATGATACCCGAAGGTGATAACCACAGAAAGTGGCACTTACTCCTCAATAACTAGCTCTGTTTGGATTTGACAGATGAGCTCATGCTTTACGTCCTACTCTTTTCAGCTCCTTGGTAAACAGTACTTCCTATATCATAAGGTCTGAAGTGGAGACGTTTACTGATGATTGCAAACTGTTCAGCCACCTTAAATGAAACAGTTTGTTGCCACTTAAGTGCCACCAAATGCCCACCTCCACCAATTTGTCTTGACATTCAATGACATCAATCATATGCTATCAATAAACTGAGTATTACCATTGACAAGAAACTACTGGACAGTTTTATATAAATATAAGAACAGGCCAATAGCTTTCAACCTGCAATGAAAGTCTCGTCTCTGACATCCTCAAGATACAAAGTAAAAATTAGGAGTTCAATTAGTCTTGATGAAGAGTCTGGTGCGAAACATCGACTGTTGTTTTATTTCCAAAGACGCTGCCTGAGCTACAGACTTCCGCCAGCATTTTGTGTGTTACTCTATGATAGAATACTTCCAAATGACTATATAAATGTACTTCCATAACATTTCAGATATTTAATAACATTCACAACACATATTATACTTCACAGATCAAGAGATGCATATTTAAACCCCACTATAAATTTTAAATGAAAGTTCTGGAATTAAATATCTGGTCTCAATAATGCTGGTATGGAGTTGTGGTAAAACATCATCAAGTTCACTAGTATCCATTAGGAAAAGGAATTTACACAGCAGACTTGTATCTGATTTGAGACCAATGTGGTTGATTTTTAACTTGGTTTCTCTTTGTGCCGCGCTCAGAGAACCCAAGTGCCCATTCAGTTCATGTCTATTTAAAGATGGGCAATAATTGGTGGTCTGACAACCCTATAAATAACAAAAACTCCACTTGAATGGCATTCTGAGAATATCTCCATAAATGGCTCCAGCACCTGACTTTTAAAAGATATGGTCCAGAGACTACCAAATTCCTGACAAATCAACTCAGTAGCAGCTATGGAGGGAAATAAACGGTCAAAGTCTCAGCCTGAGGTACTGATTGATTAGTTATCTCCCTCTGTAGATGCTGCCTGACCTGCTGAGTTCCTCCAGAATTTGGTGTGTTGCTCAGTATTTCCAGCATCTGTGAATTACAAGAGTTCAAGAATGCACCATGTCCCAATATCCTCTTAAGACAATGAAGGGCAGATAGTAAATGCTGGCCATGCCATCAAAGCAACCATTACATAAAAGAAATTAAAATTCTAGATTATTCATTCATAATGACAAGCTAAGGATGTCAAGCTTGAAAGTTTTGGTTCTCCACCATTGTGAGGAAGAAATACTTCCTGATTCCATCAACACAAGAGATTCTGCAGATGCTGGAAATCTTGAGCAACATACATAAAATGTTGGAGGAACTCAGCAAATCAGGCAGTACAGTCGGCCCTCCTTATCTGCGAATTCTGCATGCGCGAATTCAACCAACCGCGTATCGCGAAAACCCGGAAGTGCTCTTCCAGCACTTGTTGTTTGAACATGTGCAGACTTTATTTTCTTGTCATTATTCCCTAAACAATGCAGTATAACAACTATTTTACATAGCATTTATATTGTATTAGGTATTATAATTAATCTAGAGATGATTTAAAGTATACGGGAGGATGTGTATGGGTTTTCGTGGATCGGGATCGAAAAAAATCAGAAGTTTCTTACTAAGTAAGTTGGAACAGGTACATTTGGTATTATTTAGCATCAGTTAGTCAAACGTTAGTCTTAGTATATAGTATATATTTTACCTTTCTATGCATATAAAACACTTAAGAACATATGTTTCCGCACCAGGCTCGGGAACGGAAGTTCTTAGGACTCAGGACAGATCGCTCCTGAGTGTGCTCTCCGCCGTGTCGGGTTGATGTGGAGGATCGAGGATCAAGAACCCAAAACCCCAAAACCCAATTGTAGCTTTCATCGGGGCAGAGCCTTTCTCACTTCATCCTTTAAAATTGTTCCGATCGTTGACCGATGTAGCCTAACGCTTTTCCAATGACTGATGGTGTTTCACCTCTTTTCAGTCGCTTTATTATTTCCACTTTATTTTCAATCGTGTTTGTGATTATTTTCACGAACAGAAAACACTGTAGATTCAGATCTCTACCACTGGGTCCTAATGTCCAGCGCATTGAGACAGGTTGAATAAGGGACTTGAACATCTGCGAATTTTGGTATCCACGGGGGGTCCTGGAACCAATCCCCCATGGATAAGGAGGGCCGACTGTATCTATTGAGAGAAATAAACTTGTCATTTTGCGCACAGACCCTAAAAAGAACTGAAAAGGGCTCAGAATAAGAATGAGAAGGTGGGGGAGGGGTACAAAATGGCAGGTAATAGGTGAGACCATGTGAGGGGTAAGTGGGTGGAGGTGTAACAACTTATATTCTGTCTGCGTAGCCTTCAACCTATAAACAAGTGAAATAGCATTATAGTTTGCTCACCAAGATTCCTTCATTGATTCCCTTTCAACTATTGTTCAGCTAATCATTATGGCTGGATCAAATAAAACAATCTTAGGCCACAATTATCTCTGCCAAACTCCTCACTAATCTAGGATGAAGCTGGAATGCAATTATAGCTCTTAAGTCCTCCATCTTCATCACAAATAAATGTGATCAGTCATTAAAAATGAAATCACCCCATCAAATATCTCGAGCTTCCTTGATTTCAAATGACGACAGCCAGCTGGGCAATGATATATCTTCTGTGATTCTTTCATTGCTTGTGTCATAATATTCTTTGTGCAACATCCAGCAGTAAATTTTATTTAGAAAATCTTGCATTGGGTGGAGAATACCATTTATTTATTTATTTTAACAAACCCTAGTCATTGTCTTTACTACAGAATACAAATTCCATTTCCTATCTACTTCCATGTGACAACTCTCCGGAGCTGTTTCAGCTTTACGGCTTTGAAGAAAACCCAACTAAAATTCCTCTGCGACAACTATTGACTGTTTGCCTACTTGTCCCTTGACTAAACTTTTTTGGCAGCGCAATGGCCATTCTTAACACAAGAGCCTTCTTCCTTCTGCTTTGAATGTTCTTACCCTTACCTTGTTCCACCTCCCAAACTGTACCCGGCTTACAGTCTCGTTTTCATACTGCCCCTTTTCACTTCTACAATACCACTTGATTCTGCCCTCTCTTAAAGAAATCTGCTACTGAAATACTTGCCCATGTTTATGTTGACTATTCTAAGGTAAACCTGGTTAGTTTCTATTCCACGACTTTGTGAAAGTTTGAGGTTATCCCGACCTCTATTGCTCTGGTCCTAACTCAATCAAAGATCTGCTCATCCATCACACCATTGCTTGCTGTCCTTCACTGGCTTTTGACTAATTATTTTGAGTTTTTATCCTTTTTTAAAAATCCCTCCATGATCTTAACTATCCCCATATCTGCAATCTCTTCCAGCTCTATAACCATCCAGGAAAACAAATTTCCTCTAATTTCGTCCTCTTGATCAGCCCCCGAATTTTACTGTTTCATTATTGGAACTCAGCCTGGAGCTATCAAGGTCCCAGATTTGGAATTTCTAACTTAACTCATAACTCCTCAGTTTCTTTTCTCTCCATTTAACTACACCCTTATTTCTTAATGCTTTGAACAAGATTTTGGTCACTTGCTCCTTATATCCTTGATATCAAACATGTTTCATAATACTCACAGGCAGCACCTTACATCCATAAATTACATTTTTGACATTAAAGGTGCCAAATCAGTACAAGCTGATATTTTGATAATCTGTCTATGTGTGTATATAATTTTCTGGTTCCAGCAAAATAACTTATTATGTCTCCTAACTTAATTTTAACTACAAACTTAGACACAGACCAAATCAACAGAGTTTGTAATACACTTTGGCCCATACTAGCTACTCAGATACCCTGAAAGAATTTTAAGAATGCATTTTGATAATGTCTAAATAACAGACACAAAATTAACTGATCCTGATTCTTAATTCTTTTACTACTACAATCTTCAAAATGGAAAATAGTGCCTAGAATTCAATTGATTTAGACTTTTCAAAATTCCCTGGAGTCTTCATTAGATTAGAAAAAAAAACAAATTGGAGAGAAATTGGAAGGAGACAAAATAACAGCTGAACATCTGTCATAGGAAAAACATTGAAGACTATTATTAAAGATGTTGCACAGAGCACTTTAGGAAGTTCTACACAATCAAAGTCAACGTGGTTTTATGAAAAGGAAATTGTTTTTGACCACTTTATTGGAGTTTTTTGAAGTAACATGTGCAGAGTTAGGAATCAGAAGCAGAATCAGAATCAGGTTTATTGTCACTGGCATGTGACGTGAAATTTGTTAACTTAGCAGCAGCAGTTCAATGCAGTACATAATCTAGCAGAGAGAAAAAAATAATAATAAACAAGTAAATCAATTACATATATTGAACAGATTTTTTAAAAAGTGCAAAAACAGAAATACTGTATATCGAAAGAAAGCGAGGTAGTGTCCAAAGAATTGGATGGCAGAGGGGAAGAAGCTGTTCCTGAATCGCTGAGTGTGTGCCGTCTGTACCTCCTACCTGATGCTAGCAGTGAGAAAAGGCCATGCCCTGGGTGCTGGAGGTCCTTAATAATGGACACTGCCTTTCTGAGACATCGCTCCCTAAAGCTGTCCTGGGTACTTCGTAGGTTAGTACTCAAGATGGAGCTGACTAGATTTACAATCATCTGTAACTTCTTTTGATCCTGTGCCATAGCCCCTCCATACCAGACAGTGATGCAGTCTATCAGAATGCTCTCCATGGTACATCTATAGAAGTTTTTGAGTGTATTTGTTGACGTGCCAAGTCTCTTCAAACTCCTAATAAAGTATAGCCACTATCTTGCCTTCTTTATGACTACATCAGTATGTTGGGACCAGGTTAGATCCTCAGAGATCTTGACACCCAGGAACTTGAAGCTGCTCACTGTCTCCACTTCTGATCCCTCTATGAGGATTGGTATGTGTTTCTTCCTCTTACCCTTCCTGAAATCCACAATCAGCTCTTTTGTCTTACTGAAATTGAGTGCCAGGTTGTTGCTGCGGCACTACTTCACTAGTTGGCATATCTCACTCCTGAACGCCCTCCCATCACCATCTGAGATTCTATCAACAATGGTTGTACTGTCAGCAAATTTATAGATGGTATTTGAGCTATGCCTAGCCACACAGTCACGTGTATATAGAGAGTAGAGCAGTGGACTAAGCACACACCCCTGAGGTGCACCAGTGCTGACCATCAGTGAGGAGGATATGTTATCGCAAATCTGCACAGATTGTGGTCTTCAAGTTAGGAAGTCAAGGATCCAATTGCAGAGGGAGGTACAGAGAGCCAGGTTCTGAAACATCTCAGTCAGGATTGTGGGAATGATGGTATTAAATGCTGAGCTATAGTTGATGAACAGCATCCTGACATAGGTGTTTGTGTGGAGAACCATTGAGATTGCATCTGCCATTGTCCTGTTGATAAGGTTCATTGGCCTTTGACAAGGTCCACACGGAAGGTTAGTTAGGAAGGTTCAATCATTAGGTATTAATATTGAAGTAGTAAAATGGATTCAACAGTGGCTGGATGGTAGATGCCAGAGAGTAGTGGTGGATAACTATTTGTAAGGTTGGAGGCCGGTGACTAGTGGTGTGCCTCAGAGATCTGTACTGGGTCCAATGGTGTTTATCATATACATTAATGATCTGGATGATGGGGTGGTAAATTGGATTAGTAAGTATGCAGATGATACTAAGATAGGTGGTGTTGTGGATAATGAAGCAGGTTTTCAAAGCTTGCAGAGAGATTTAGGCCAGTTAGAAGAGTGGGCTGAAAGATGGCAGATGGATTTTAATGCTGATAACTGTGAGGTGCTACATTTTGGTAGGAATAATCCAAATAGGACATACATGGTAAATGGTAGGGCATTGAAGAATGCAGTAGTACAGAGTGATCTAGGAATAATGGTGCATAGTTCCCTGAAGGTGGAATCTCATGTGGATAAGGTGGTGAAGAAAGCTTTTGGTATGCTGGCCTTTATAAATCAGAGCATTGAGTATAGAAATTGGGATGTAATTTTAAAATTGTACAAGGCATTGGTGAGGCCAAATTTGGAGTATTGTGTACAGTTGTGGTCAGCGAATTATAGGAAAGATGGCAACAAAATAGAGAGAGTACAGAGATTTACTAGAATGTTACCTGGGTTTCAGCACCTAAGTTACAGAGAAAGGTTGAACAAGTTAGGTCTTTATTTTTTGGAGCATAGAAGGTTGAGGGGGGACTTGATAGAGGTATTTAAAATTATGAGGGGGATAAGTAGAGTTGACGTGGATAGGCTTTTTTCCATTGAGAGTAGGGGAGATTCAAACAAGAGGACATGAGCTGAGAGTTAGGGGGCAAAAGTTTAGGGGTACCACGAAGGGGAATTTCTTTACTCAGAGAGTGGTAGCTGTGTGGAACGAGCTTCCAGTAGAAGTGGTAGAGGCAGGTTCGGTATTGTCATTTAAAGTAAAATTGGATAGGTATATGGACAGGAAAGGAATGGAGGGTTATGGACTGAGTGCAGGTCGGTGGGACTTGGTGAGAGTAAGCATTCGGCACAGACTAGAAGGGCCGAGATGGCCTATTTCCGTGCTGTAATTGTTATATGGTTATGGTTATTGTGGCGATAGGCAAATTGCAATTGGTTCAGCTCCTTGCTGAGGCAGGAACTCAGTCTAGTCATGACCAACATTTCAAAGCATTCCATCACTGTAGATGTGAGTGCTACCGGGTGATAGTCATTAAGGCAGCTCACATTATTCTTCTTAGGCACTGGTATAATTGCTGCCTTTTTGAAGCAAGTGGGAACTTCCGCCTGTTGCAGTGAGAGGTTGAAAATGTCCTTGAATATTCCCACTAGTTGGTTGGCATAGGTTTCAGAGCCTTACCAGGTACCCAATCTGGACCTACTGCCTTATGAGGGTTCACTCTCTTTAAAGACAGTCTAACATCAGCCTCTGAGATGGAGATCACAGGGTCATCAGGTGCAGCAGGGATCTTCACAGCTGTAGTTCTGTTCTCCCTTTTAAAGTGGGCATAGAAGACATTGAGTTCATCTGGTAGTGAAGCATCGCTGCCATTCATGCTGTTGGGTTTTGCTTTGTAGGAAGTAATGTCTTGCAAACCCTGCCAGAGTTGCCGTGCATCCAGTGTTGCCTCCAACCTCCTTTGAAATTGTTTCATTGACCTTGAAATAGCCTTCCGCAAATCATACCTGTTTTCTGATACAGTTCTGGGTTGCCAGACTTGAAAGCCACAGATCTTGCCTTCAGCAGATGACATACCTCCTGGTTCATCCACGGCTTTTGGTTTAGAAATGTACAATAAGCCTTTGTGGGCACACACTCATCCAAACAGGTTTTAATGAAGTTGGTAACAACTGCAGCATACTCATCCAGGTTTGAAAATGAATCCCTGAATACAGTCCAGTCCACCAATTCAAAGCAGTCCTGTAGGCACTCCTGTGCTTCCCTTGTCCATCTTGGTCCTCACTATTGGTGCTCCAGTCTTCAGTCTCTGCCTATACTCAGGGAGCAGAAGTACAACCAGGAGATCAGACTTTCCGAAGTGAGAGTGTGGTATAGCATGGTAGGAATTCTTGATGGTGGTGTAGCAATGGTCCAATGTGTTGTTTCCTCTGGTATTGCAAGTGATCTGTTGATGGTAATTGCTTAGTGATATTTTCAGACTGGCCTGGTTAAAATCTTCCAAAATGATGGTGAAGGTGTTAGGGTGTGCTGTTTCGTGCACGTTGATCCCATTACTCAGATCATCTAAAGCCTACTTGACATTGGCATGTAAGCTGTTACCAAAATGACCCCAGAGAACTCCCATGGTAGGTAAAAAGTACGGCACTTTACTGCTAGACGTTCCAGGTCTGGTGAGCAGAATTGGGACAGCACCAATATATTTGTGCACCAAGAAGAGTTGATCATGAGGCAGCCTCCTCCACCTCTGCTTTTGAGAGACTCTATAGACCTATCCCGAAGGTGTATAGTAAACCTGTTGATCTGGATCACTGCATCTGGTATGGAAGGAGTTAACCAGGATTCCGAGAATCAAATGTCACACGTGGTCCTAATGTCCCTCTGATTCAGCACCCTGGCTCTGAGATAATCGATTTTATTCACCAGAGACTGCACGTTAGCCAGCAAGATAGTCGGTTTCGGGAGTTTAAAACCCCGTTTCCTTAAACACACTTGTAACCCTGATCTACACCTGCACTTCTGACCACAATTGGTGTTGTTTCCGTCAGTTTTAAGCAGCGATAGTTTGTATAAACACATTAAGACATCTTTGTTGACTGTACTGGAAGCAGTTGTGCTTTTTAGCTGTATCAGGCTGAAATGGGAATCATATCCATTGAGAGTACTGCTGCTACTCGAGTTGTGCCTAGGCACCCTGGAAGTAAAACCAGAGGATGCTCTACACTTAGAGCTCTAGAAAGCACTTAGTATGGTGTTGCACAAAAGGTTATTACAGAAAATAAAATCTCATGATGCAACAGGTAACGTTGGCATGGATACAAAACTGAAGGCTAACAAGAAACAGTGCTTAAGTGTAAATGGCCATCTAGTTTTGAGTGGTATGTCACAGTGATCCGTGCTTGAACCACAATTCCTTTACTATTTATATAAAGAACTTGGCTGTAGGCAGCCATGGGGATAGTTGCTACTTTGGTGATGTCACAAAGATAGAGAGGAAAATAACTCAAGAAAGGGACAGAGGGAGGCTATAAAGGGATGCAGACAGGTTAAATGAGGGTTCAAAGATCTGGCAAATTGATCCAAACGTGGGAAAATATAAAATTGCCCACTAAGACAGACGCCTTCTTTAAAGAAGAATGTTAAATACATTGGAAACAGTTCACAAAAAGATCTACTGGACAAATACTTGGAATCATAGGGAAAGGTTGGAGTGCAGAAGAGGGAAAAGGGACTTTAATGAAGCATTTAAGTCTTTGAATGTATGGATATTTCCTCTTTCCTACCACCAAAGACATACTTCCATCATCAGGAATCCCCACTGCGCAGAACATACTCTCTTCATGATATTGCCATCAAGAAGAAAGCACGAGAGTCTCAAGACTCCCACCACCAGGTTCAGGAACAGTTACTACCACTCAACCATCACTCTCTTGAAACAAAGAGAATAACTTCACTGGCCCCATCATTGAAATGTTCCCATAACTAATGGACTCACTTTCAAGGACACTTCATCTCATGTTCTCAATATTTATTGCTATCTATCTATTTATTTATTTATCATTCTTTCTTTCTTTTTTATTGACACATTTTGTTATATTCTGCACTCTGGCTAAATGCCCTAGTTGAGTGGTCTTTCATTGATTCTGTTATGGTTATTACACTACAGAGTCATTGAGCATGCCCAGAAGAAAATGAAGTCAGGTAGCATCGGAGAAAGGTCCCAGCCTGAAACGTTAACTGTTTATTGCCCTCCATAGGTGCTACCTGATTGGTTGACTTCCTCCAGCATTTTGTGTGTTTCAGATGAAATGATGTTTTTTTTCTCTCTCATATGTTCACGAATCTTCAGAATACTCTTCCTTAGAGCGGAAGAGGATGCCATATCTTTAGCTATTTTTCAGTCAAACCAGGTGTGTACATGATAAGCAAAGGGTTATGGGGTTGGGGGTTGTGGGTTGATGGAAATGCAGTATTGATGTTAGAATCAGATCAGGAATGTTTCTTTTAAATGGCACAGCTTCCTTTAGGGGTCTTTTCCTGTATGTAAATAATACATTTATTTGTGTTTTTGAAAACGGAAAAAAAACTTTAAATAGTGAGAAACCAATCTTGGCATACTGTAGTTTTGTCATAAACAGCATTTGAGTCCTAAGGTGTCACAAACACCAACTTGGTGTAATCACATTGGTAACTAGTGTCAGAGTTTCCAATGCTTGAACTATGCAGTCAGATTGCCATCAGACAGAAATACTTTGCAGTGATTTTAATTACCTGCCTACCACATTCTTATTAGATAGGCAGAGTTAAAATAACCCCTTTAGTATGCAATATATATGGGTTAATGCTACTGTAAAACTGGCAAAGAAATTGCAAACATTTTATGCTAATTATTATGCCATGAAATTTCAAGGTCTATAAATTTTCTGTTTGTAGTTGGTCAAGAATAACACTGGTATATTATGGAGTTTATATTGCTGCTGCTGATGAAGAATTTTTAATATCGTTAAGTAAACCATCTAACAATGTACAGGCCAATATCAGAATCAAAATTAGGTTTATTATCATAGACATTAGTCAAAAAAATTGCAGGTTTTGTGGCAGCAGTACAGTGCAGGCACAACATTTTACTATAAGTTACAATAAATACATAAATAATGCGAAAGAGTGATTGTGAGATAATGTTTATTGGACTGTTCAGAAATCTGCTGGCAGAGAGGGAGATGCTGCTCCTAAACATTGAACTTGGGTCTTCGAGCTCCTACATCCCCTCTCTAATGGCAATAATGAGAAGAGGGATTGTTCTTGATAGCGAGGGTCCTGAATGATGCACGCCACCTTGTTGAGACACTGCCTTTTAATACATCCATAATGGTGGAGTCTTATGCCTATGAAAGAGCTGGCTCAGACTATAACCCCCTGAAGCCTCTTACGATCCTGTGCATTGGCACTTCCATACCAGGTGGCGATGCAACCCATCAGAATGGTACATCTGTCAAAGTTTGCTAAAGTCTTGGGCAACATCCCAATCTCCCCAGATTCCTCATGAAGTATAGCCACTGGCAAGTCTTCATCATGATTGTATCACTATGGTGGGACCAGGTTAGATCCAGACGTGGTAACATCTAAGAACTTGAAACTGCTCACCTCTGACCTCTAACTGAGAATTGGTGTGTGTTCTCATGATTCCTCCTTCCTGCAGTGTTACGGGAAACCTGGTTTACGGGCACTAATATTTAGTAAACCCTTCAAGCTAAACTCGATTACTTATCTAAGCTGAGCATCCGAAGTGGCAAGATAAATCAGACACTAAACATACACACAGTGTCAAACACTTATCTAAAGTGTGCACCCAGGCCCTCTGCACTGCAGCATACATCCCACTGTCTACTGTATCCACACACCCTCATCTACCTGGTCCATGGCAACCCAAAAGAAAAATAGAATTCAGTTACTGTGCGCTAGATTTCAACCCTACTAGCGCCGTGATGCCATCAGCCAAACATAAGCTCATGGGAGGGGCTACAATGCTTCTTACAAGGGCTAGTCCCTGGCTCCCATGGGGGAGTGGATTTTGATGAGCAGTTAAGACAAGACACTTACTGCAACATGCAGTACACAATCAGTTCCTTGGTCCAGCTAATATTGAGTGTGAAGCTGATTGTGTGTCACTACTCAACCAGAGGATCTGTTTTGCTGCTGTATGCCTCTGTATCACCATTTGAGACAGTGGTGTCCTTAGTACAGTGGTGTCTTTGGCAAATTTATAGATATCATTTCAGCTGTGACTTGCCATACAGTCATGTGTGGAGAAAGTAGAGCAGGGGACTAAGCACAAATCCTTGAGGTGTGCCTGTGTTTACTGTCATTGAGGAGGTATGAAAGCAATGCAGGATTAATATGTACAATATGAAGCAAGAAAGCATATTCCAAAGCTAATGGATGATGGAGGAATAGTGTTTGGGAGAAAGGACTTCACAATGTGAGTTTTAGTAAATAAATTAATTCTAGGATTAATTTAGGACTTTATTCTTTGGAGCGTAGAAGGTTGAGGGGGGACTTGATAGAGGTATTTAAAATTATGAGGGGGATAGATAGAGTTGACATGGATAGGCTTTTTCTATTGAGAGTAGAGGAGATTCAAACAAGAGGACATGAGTTGAGAGTTAGGGGGCAAAAGTTTAGGGGTAACATGAGGGGGAATTTCTTTACTCAGAGAGTGGTAAATGTGTGGAACAAGCTTCCAGTAGAAGTGGTAGAGGCAGGTTTGGTATTGTCATTTAAAGTAAAATTGGGTAGGTATACGGACAGGAAAGGAATGGAGGGTTATGAGCTGAGTGCAGGTTGGTGGGACTAGGTGAGAGTAAGTGTTCAGCACGGACTAGAAGGGCCGAGATGGCCTGTTTCCGTGCTGTAATTGTTATATGGTTATCTGTTATATAGAAGAAAGATTTATTTCAGATTACCATTGCCATTGTTTCAAAAATGATTATGAAAGCAACATGTGACATCTTCTGACTGATAACACTAAACAGATCTCAGCACAATGTTCTCGACATGCCAGAGCACACTTCCAAAATTCAATTCATTGGCGTCAAAGGATCTAAATCTCAGAAGCTGAGTCAACTTGTTGCCATTGCTACATCACACATTTTATTCTATTCGTTGAGAAATAGCTTAAGAAGTGGGGTGTCCTCAATGTATTAATATGTGAAATGTGCAGAGAACACAGAACAAAAATCACGGAGTTCGCCCATACCCAGGCAGTTCAGGAACTTCCATTAGAATAATTGTTCCTATTGTTCAATCCTCTAATTCAATCACATGAAAGCAGGAAATCTGTTTGCTGGAAAGGGAGTGTTCCTGGGCTAAAGGCCTGGATGCCTGATATTTTGACATTTTATGATATTTTTCTGTGCCTTTATAATGGAGCTGATTCAATTTTTTGACTTCAGAAATGGGTGAGTACTGTACCTTGCATGCTTCCAGTTGTTCAGGGTATTTCCAAAGGTTATCAACAACTAGGTGGCAAATGAATTTGTGGGTCTATATCCACAAGCGTACCTGAAGGGTAAGTTCAGGATGATGGGCTGAATAGTCTACTCTCTTTGTTTTGCTTGAAATATACATTCAGTGGCCACTTTATTAAGTACACCTGTACACTGGCTCGTGAATGCAAGCATCTAATCAGCCAATAACTTGGCAGCAACTGAATGCATAAAAGCATGTAGACATGGTCACGGGGTTCAGTTGCTGTTCAGACCAAACATCAGAAAGGAGCAGAAATGTGATCTAAGTGACTGACTGTGGTGTCTGATGGGGTTGTTTAAGATCTCAGAAACTGTTGGTCTCCTGGGATTTTGACGCATTACGGTCTCTAGAGTTTACAGAGGACAGTGCAAATTACAAACACAATTCATCCAGTGAGTGGTAGTTCTGTGGGTGAAAACACTTTCTAAATGAGGGAAGTGAGAGGAGAATGGCCAGACTGATTCAAGCTAACAGGAAGGCAACAGTTACACAACCATGCCTGACAACAGTATACAGAAGAAGTAGATGGCTACAGCAGCAGGAGGCCTCAACATACACTTAGTAGCCACTGTACTAGGCACAAGAGATGCCCAATAAAGTGGCCACTGAGTGTATGTGAACAAAGAGCAAGGGAATCTGTTACTCATAGGTAATACACTGTGAAATGGAAATAAAATCTTTGCAGTCAAAGAAAGTGTTTTGTTGCATGGAGAATAGTATTCTTAACATCCCATTCCCGACAACAGTTTCCACATAACTATAGCTCAATAAAATTGATGCCCGAGTTGCCTCAATCTTGTCCTCGGCCACGATTTATCAAAATCCTGGATTTTTGGGTCCATGTTGCTTGAGCTCCATGTCAATGCTGGTGTGTGAAATATTTGTTATAATTTGATGAATTTTAGGACCAAAGACAAAATAAATACAAATGTAATGAACAAATGTGTATCATTTATCAGGCGACATGATGTTAAGTTTTGGTTTCTTTGGCCTTTCTATCGCGGCATCTTTTACATTTTACCTTAGACTTCAATGTTTTTCAGTGAGAACACTTACTTACTTATCAAGTTAAAACCCACTGAAGTTGGTATTTTTATAACAAGCCCAATGTAGATCTTACAGTCTATTATCATTTTAATGATAACACAATGACTGTCATATGTTGAAAGATTGGAGCGACTGGGCTTGTATACACTGGAATTTAGAAGGATGAGAGGGGATCTGATTGAAACATATAAGATTATTAAGGGATTGGACACGCTGGAGGCAGGAAGCGTGTTCCCGCTGATGGGTGAGTCCAGAACTAGAGGCCACAGTTTAAGAATAAGGGGTAGGCCATTTAGAACAGAGGTGTGGAAAAACTTTTTCACCCAGAGAGTGGTGGATATGTGGAATGCTCTGCCCCAGAAGGCAGTGGAGGCCAAGTCTCTGGATGCATTCAAGAGAGAGTTAGGTAGAGCTCTTATAGATAGCGGGGTCAAGGGATATGGGTACTGAATGTGTATGATCAGCCATGATCATAGTGAATGGCGGTGCTGGCTAGAAGGGCAGAATGGCCTACTCCTGCACCTACTGTCTATTGTCTATAATCTGATAGGTAATATGAACCTACAACTCCCACCCTTGAAATATACAACCACACAACTTTAGCATCAATATTTACTCAAAAATGCTCAGCAAATAAATAAATGGATGTAATTTAATCTTTTATTCTCTACTTCTAGACTGGCTCATCAGGATATATGCAATCATTTTGTTTTAAACTGGTATTTGGAAGAGAACAAATGCACTCTTCTTTGTATCATGGACAATATCTTCCCATCAATACCAAGATTACTGGAGTGATCGGGATGAGGATGGGCAGTTGATATACAAGTCGATGCAGTGTGTAGTGAGACTGTAAAGAAGATGACATGGGAAATTGGTTAGTGCTGGATCCTAAGAGAGGGAATTGTAGAATGCCTGTGAAATGGCTTTTTAGAGATTACTACGGGAAAGACAATTCTAGATTGGGTGATGTATAATGAACCTGATTTGATGATGGTATTAATTCATTATTTCTTCAGGATCCTGGCAATCCTTCCAGAAACTGTGGAAATATAGATAAGACAGGTGATAGCGATGGGTTCCTCCTCGGTGTTAGATTTCCTGTTTTTTTTTTGTCGGTCCTTTTAAGGACTTGATTAATTTCCTTCACCTTGTAGCCATTCTGTAAAAACATTATGCGTATTGTCTTAATTCCTCATGGAGACACTTTGGGCCTGAAATAGGTTTCACATGGTTAATCAAAGTAGAAGGAACTGCTCTATTTTGGAAGACATGATGGTGTCTGTTATTGTCGAGGTATAAGTCCTTGTGAGTGGGTTTCCAATAGTCACCATGACTGAGGCTATGTCTGGTTTCTGTCATATTGGAATGTCTAGGAGTCAACCATTCTTCTCCACTTCCACTGTAAATTGAATGTCTGGATGTATGCTGTTCAGATGGTTGTGGAACTGTTGGAGTGCCTGGAGTTTATAAAGCCACACCACGAGGGTGATGAACTCAAAGCCCTCTCCTCAAAGTCCTTCATGTCTAAATTAGCAATCGTCAGTGACAAGGGTGATCCCATGGCCACTCTGTCCATTTGTTCAAAGTAGATCTCCTTATAGAGGAAGTATATTGATGTCAAGGTGTGTTCAAAAAGGTCAATGGTACCCTTTTCAAACCTTGAGTAGAAGAGGATGAAGCTTTCCTTAAAGGGAACTTTTGTGAACAGGGACTCCACATCAGCACTGACGATTATGTCCTCTGGAGTCAGCTGGATATTGGTTATTGGTTATCATAGGTATAAACCACCGGCCTAGACATGCCCAGGCATCATCCCTGATGAAGATGCCAGAGTTCATCATCAAAAAGGTGGTTATAGTTGATACCTGTATCCTGCTGGAAACCCGAGAAGAGTTTATTTGTCTTGTGTGCGGGAAAGCATTGGATCCTTTTTCAGAAAGACCTCCGTTTAGAACAGAGATGAGGAGGAATTTCTTTAGCTAGAGGGTGGTGAATCTGTGGAATTCATTACCATGGACAGCTGTGCAGGCTAAGACATTGAGTATATTTAAAGCTGAAGTTGATAGGTTCTTGGTTAGTCAGGGGGTCTGAGGTTAGGGGGAGAAGACAGAAGAATAGAATTGAGAGGGATAATAAATCAGCCATGATAGAATGGCAGTGCAGACTCGATGGCCCAAATGGCTTAATTCTGCTTCCATGTCTTATTATGTACATCTGTCATTTGCTCTTGTGTTGTTACTGGGGTTTTACTTGAGCAGGTATTTGTGTCTGATCCTTTCATAAAAATGCAATGATTTTTTATTGGATATATTATTTTCTACTGCATATTCGAGAACTAAAGTTATGCATTTACTTTCAACAGCATGTTTTTTGTAATTTGCTACTTTTTTCACATCTTTCATTACAACATAACAGTAACTGAAATAGCTCCTTCAGCCAGCTCTCCCTTGGCCAAGAGTATGGCTAACCTGCTTTTAGTCTTAGCTCCAAATGTTGATCTTAATCTAATCCAAAAATATCTTGAATAGATTTAATGAATCAGCACCTTGAGTACATACCCCAAACATTCACAGCACTTTGAGAGAAGAAATTTAGTCTCAGCTTTATTCTAAGCGTTTGACCCCCCCCCCCCCCCCCTTCTCCTCATCTTAATACAAAGCTTCCTGTTCTGGACATCCTTGCCAGGGTACGCATTTAACTTATCAAGCCACTTTAGAATCGCCAATGATTCCAGTGAGATGACCTCTTAGTCTTCTGAACTCCAATGTATATTATCCCATTCTTTTCAATGATTTCTAGTGAAGGCAGTCTCCCACATTCCAGGAATTAACCTGATGAACCTGCACCACAATATAGGAATATATTTCTACAACCCATCTATCTTTTACAATCAATCCTTTATTCTATAAAGGATACAAATGGATTGCTTACTCTGTCCTCTTGCAATAAAGGTCAATAGTTCATTTGACCTCTAAATTACTTAATGTTCTTGTATGCTAACTTTGTTTATTGTCTGACACCAAGATCTTGTTGGACACCAAAATTTTAAAATAATGATATGCTGCTCTTACTCTCGTAACACCTTGCCCAAAATTAGTTTGCATCATTTAGATTCTAGCTGTGCATCAGCAAGTAACACCTAGTTTAAATTGGAAGTGAAATTGTCAATCTGTAGTTTGTTTTAGTATATTAGACACTGATGAGAGATCATTCTGCAAAGGCTTCCTTTGCAATTCTTTCAATACAACTTCTTAATAAAAATGTCTGCCTGAGAAGGGTAAACAAACTATTTGAGCACTTTAATGCAAGCAAAAAAGCTAACTTTATTTATCTGCATCGCGAATCATCAACCTGTATCAGCATGTTGCCATGAATGTTCTGTGTATGTGCGTAAGCATGCATGAATAAAGATTCAAATTGAGCAGTGCAGGGAGCTGGCAGAATGGTATAGCTCTGCAGTTTGACTAGATACCGGTTATTGTTCTATTTTATTGAATAACCAAATCTGTGCAAACAGTCAACTTGTTGCTTTCAATCAGCACTTGACTTAAACCAAGTTAAAGCATTTTAATGGCTTCAAGCCCTTCTTACAGTTTCTGCAGCAAATATAAGATTGCAGAGAAACAAAAATTTTGATATTTTGCATAATGCCAGAATAAAATTCTTCTCCAATCACACAATTTAGCTACTATTTTGTTGCCCACCATTTGTTTTCCATTGTAATATGTCCAACGTGGCAAGCTACATCATTAAAAAATATTTGTTGTGGACCGTGATTTCTGTCTTCACACAACATGCAGGTAAAAGCTTTTTTAATACTACATTCAAAAGAGAAAAAATATGCACCCAATAGGTTTATTCAGGTTCCAGAGATGGCAAAAAAGTGTTATAATTGGTCCTGCTTACGGTATCTCAGAGGACTGGATATCCTTCATTGAATTTATCACCAGGAATTCTATTTTTCAGTTCATTGATGTTATGGTACAAAATCTGCCTAATTTTCCTCATAACATTTTCATTACATAAGATCTGACAGCTTAATGCAGGGCTTAGATAAAATCCGGGCCTGGATTCACAATCAGAAGGTAACTTTCATGCAATATAATGACTGATAATGATCTCCTGAGAAAAGTAAAGGTCCAATCATCACACTTCCGTTTAAAGTTTTATCATTTATTCTGATAAAACTTTCAAGTTCCCACTCTGAGTGGGCTGGGCTGTTTAAAGCAGAATTATTTGTATATTATTATTTATTTATTTAGAGATATAACAGAGCTACAGGCCCTTCTGGTCCACCAGCACGTGCTGGCCTGTTACACCCACGTTACAAATGAACCTACTAACCTATACGTCTTTGGGTTAGAAAGTTAATTAGTCACATTTTGTATGTGCCTTCTGATTTTGATGCAGCACAGAGAGCCTGCTTTTTTGCCAATACCTCTGGGCCAGCTCAGGAATGGAAAATAAATAGTGAGTCCTCAAGTTCAGCTTGCCTGACTGAGCAGACCCCCGAGTCTGCACACTGACAACAAAGGGCCCAGGTTTTAGGCACTGATGATGTGAGGAAGTGTGCAGGAAGCAGGCTGGCCTTGCAGTAATTACAATTTATCCACATTTGAGGGGCTGTCCCCAGATACATGATGCGCACTCCAAAAGCAGAGTGGTTTCAAACATGATTCTTAAAGGGGATATACATCACGGCCAAGGCGAACAAGTACTAGTTCAATTCCCCCACAGTTTCTCCTACAAATCATCAGCTCATAATTTCTAGCCATAGTAACATATCAGGAAAAACAGCTTCAAACTGCCATAGATTTTTCATTGATCACATGATTTCTCACTGACAGTAATGAGACTAAAAGAATTGTCGCACAGTTATTTGATCTATTCCATGTAACATCAAGAAAGGCTGAGCAGACCGAACATAGTGACAACTAAAATCATTACCCTACTTGCAGTGCTAAGAATTAGTGCACCAGAAACATAGGAGCTTCCAGCCAGTGTGTTCCAGTACTGGCATCAATTTGGCAATGTGGAAAATTGCCTGGAAATGTCTTTCCCACAAAAAGCAAAGCAAATTCAGTCTGGTCATTACAGTTTGATTAAACAATATTGAACCAAAGTGAAAGAAGGTGGCATGAAAAGAGCAATTACACACCTGCAATTACACACAGGTTATTTACCTGCCCAGTAATGTTTGATTTGGTTTGCCAGGACCACTCGTGTCCCGACCTCATTGAAACATGAACAAAGAAGCTGAACTCCAGACATGAGGTCAAAATGAGCTGCCTTGACACCAGAACCACATTTGACTAGATATGACATCACAGGACATCGGAAATTGGTGAAAAACTTCATTTTCTGGTAACATAATTAGCACAAAGAAAGGCAGAGGTTATTGGAAACCCAGCTCCCAGTCATCTCTATAGTTGCTGTTCAGAGCCGTGATATGAGTCTACTTTTCTGATGATCATCACTCCAGGAGACAATTGCTGATGGTTATACATTGTATATTTCCACTTGCAAAGCTGATTGAGTAATCTGTACCAGCATGCATCCAGACCATGATGTCACCCAGGCTCGTGCAGATAGAAGGCATGCAATATTCAAGTCACACAAATGTTGAGCTGCAAGCAGAATCTAATCATATCCCCTTGAAATGAAATGGCATTCCAGTCACTAAGTTCCCCACTATTAACAGCCTATTAACAGATCATTGTTGACCGATGACTTAATTTGATGGTTACAGGAGAATATCAGAGGCTGGTATCTTTGGGGTAACTGATGACCATGTATTGGCTTCCCATTGACACTTAATAAGCGTGGCACCAATGATACTCAAGGCTTAACACTAACTGAGTGCACAGCAACCCTATCTTGAGTGTTGCTTTAATCATTCCTATTTTCAACCAGTGGATCACTGTACCTACAACTTTATGTATAAGCTATAGGATGAGCTGTAGCAATTTGCCAAGGCTTCTTCAACATCCACTCCTGGTGCTGTAAATCCTGAGACAAGGACAACATGTACATGGGAAAATGTGGCCCTACAGGTTCCATAGCACTCTTTTGGGGCATACATTAGCACTCCTTCAGTATTACTAGGTCAAAAATCCTGGTGTTAGTATTGCAGTATCCTGAATGTCACTTTGGGAGCATCTTCACCAGTTTAAAGTTGCTGAGACGCAAGGTAATACGATTTAAAATATGTCTGTATATATGCTCATTGAGATCCACATATTTCCTATAATTCAGAAGTTTTAGTTTCATATTGACACACATGATGAAATAGATTTCATAACACCATGCTTTTCACAACCACTTTAGGAACCACTAATATAGAAGATTCCTCAATAGGTTTTAGATCCTGCAGGATTTGTCTGCACTGGACTCCTAATCACCAGGTTTAGAAAAGCAGTTATCAAATAATGCAGTAACACTACATTTCCTATCTGTAATGTAAAGTTCTCTTTTGGAATTTAACAGAACAGCTACACTGGATACTCTACTGTTACCTGTACACTCAAGAGTCAGGTCAGTCTTCTGGTGGGTTTATAGCAGGCTAAAAAGTTTTACTTTAATTTCCAAACTTTTTGCTCCAATCGGATCAGCCCAAGTTCTTCACCTTCTTCCCTATGAAATTTCTGTTTGTCCTGATGGGTTGTTTAGGGAGCATCAGACATAGTAGCATGATCCTGAAGAAGGCTTTTTGATTGGGGACGACATTATTAAGCAATAGAGTTTGAAATTATTTTTAGTGTGGTTGTAGAACCTTGCAATAAAACTAAGTTATTGATGCCACTTCAGTTCCTTAATAGTCCCCTGACCCCATGGCTCACTTCAGCACAGTAAGTTATTTGATTGTCTTGAAATTTCTGCTGATATAAAATAATGAAATGGAAGAAAATAAGGAAACTAAATTCATAATAATTCTTTTTATCAATTTAAAAATTCAGATTGCAATGCACAATTCTACAAGAGTATTAAAAACTCAGTATTTAAAGCACAATCCAGTGTGCCAGTGCCAGGTCTTTGAAAAACCTATCCGATTAATACCATTCCTCCAGTCTTTCACCCACATCCTTTTACATTTTTCTTTTTAAAATATTTATTCACTTCCCTGTTAAAAGCTATTATGACTGCTGCTACCATCACTATTTTTGGCAGGACATTTCATGTCTTAACAACTCGGCATGTAAGACTGCTTCTTTGTTCTTTTGCTGATAATTTATGCCCTCAAGTTATGTACATAAGGACAAATGGAAAGAGTTCATTAAAAATTCTCCTTAATTTTAAATAACTTTTCTAGATCATCTTTTTTCTCATTCGATAAAGAAAACTCATAAATTTAGAATGTTTTCATTACTGTAACTCCAAATACTGCTATAAACCTACTTCCTTACCTGATCAACACACACAAAATGCTGGAGGAATCAGCAGGTCAGGTAGTTATCTATGGAAATGTATAAAGAATCGACTTTTTGAGCCTGATCCATGGTTTGACATGCTTGTTATGTACACCACTCTAAACTGGACACAACATTGTAACTGTAGCCTAACCAATAAGTTATGTGGGTTTAGTAGCCTCTCTGCCTTTTTGTGTTTAACTGTCTTGTTTTTCACAAACTCAGACACCAAAATTGTACGTCCGCAGTTGCCCAAGACTGCTGAAACTTGAAAATGATTGCGGGGTGAATGGACAGCTACCAGCAAAGCCTGAAACCTCAGGGCCATTGACTTATCATAATGCTAATCACTACTGTAACATGCTTGTCGATACACTGAAATTATTTTCTTGTTCACGGCATGTGGACATCACTGGCAAGGACTGCATTTAATATCCATCCAGCATGACACTGACTTGTTTTCTAAGTGCTCAATAGTGAATGGGCCTGGAGCTGATGAACTACTAGAGAAGCTTTTATTTGCTGTGTGCAATGGGCTGGGTGAGTACAACATAAATTACTTTCAGAATGACTGGCTGGTTGACCCAGTTGTTCTAATGCCTGGCAGCTTAAGATTGAAATCCTGCAAGAATCACTCTCGAGGTGACTCCCTTGTCCACTTATCCCTCCTCAAGCACTTAACCCTGCAACGATGACAGGCGCTACACCTTCCCCTACACCACCTCCCTCACCACCATTCAGCGCTCAAGTAGTCTTTCCAGGTGAGGCAGCAGTTCACCTGTTGGGGTCATCTACTGTATCAGGCACGGCCTCCTCTACATCGGTGAGACCCAATGGAGATGGTGGGACCACCTTGTTGAGCACCTTCACTGTCCTCCACAGTAGGCTGGATCTCCCACCGGCTACCCATTTTAATTCAACTCCTTTTATATTTCAACTGTCTGTCCGTGGCCCCTTTTACTGCCATGATGAGGCCAACTATCAGTTGGAGGAGCAACGCCTCATACTCCATCTGGGTAACCTCCAACTTGATGACACAAACATCAGTTTTCTAACTTCCGGTAATTACTGTTCCCCTCCCTCCTTCTCTCCTTTATCCATTCCCTAGTTTGGTTAACCCTTCATCCCTTCTCTTCTCCTGACCTGCTCATCACCTCCCTCAGCTTCACCTCTTTCTTCTATGGACCACTGTCCTCTCCTATTAGATTCATTTTTCTTCAGCCTTTAATCTCTTCCACCCCTCAACTTCCAGTTTCTTACTTCATCCTCCCCACCCACTTCCCCCCTCACCTTATCCTACCTATCACCTGCCAGCTTGTACACCTCCCCCTCCCCACCATCTTCTGATTTTAGCTTCTACTCTCTTTGTTTTGAGTTTGGACAAAGTGTCAGCCCGAAACCTGTTCATTCTCCTCCACAGATGCTGCCTGATTAGCTGAGTCCTCCATTATTTTGTGTGTGTTGCTCAATGCTCCCAGCATCTGCAGAAACTCTTTGTGTTTAAGATTGGAAGCACTGGGATTTTGAGATCTCAAAGTTTCATGTAATAGTACATTTTTGAAATTGTATTTCTGTACACACATAGTTGCAGGGCACGGTGATAATACGTTATCTTTGGTAACACAGCAGCACGATTGACAGAACTCTTCCAGGTGCTGCTAATTAGTCTAATGATCATACAACTTTTATGCTTGATAAGACTAGCATCACATCATTTGCTTCTAGAAAATTAGAATCAGATTAAATACCAGAAACTGTTGGCAATTACAGAACTTTAACTGTTACAGTACTTAAGTAGTTAAATATAGATTTAGGCAGTTAACTGAAAAACAGAACCGAATGGTTTTTTCCAACTGGAGGAAGGTGAGTAATGACCTCTCGATATTAGTGCCAGGGCCATTGCCTTTTCAAAAATTCTTTAAAAATGACCAAGACTTATTTCTAATCATGCAGATAACTTAAAAGTAGACAGCATTGTGAACAGTGATAAGGATGGTGGAACACAATGTAAAATAGCTGGAAGCATGGTCATATGTACGGCAAATGAAGTTAAAACACTGTCTCAGCCTCAAATGCAATGTATTGCACTATTGTTAAGACAGTGGGAGAATGTTCCCTTTGGTGAAGGGATGGAGGATTTGAAATCACAGGTATAAACGGTTGGCAAAAGAGAACAGAGATGGAATGAGAAAACAAAACATGTTAATGCAACATTAATGTTAGAATCTGGAACATACTACCTGAGATGTGATGAAAGCGGGTTATATCATGGCATTAAAAGGGTGAATGAACATATTATAGGGAAACTTGTAAGGCCATAGGTAACGGGCTGGTAGGTCAGCTAGAGAGTTGTTCGTGTTGAGAGCTAGTGCGTTTGAATGATTTCCTGTTTTGTAACTATTATGATTGAATAGTTATATGAATTTTGCGAGGCTGAAAATCTGTGGTATTTTGGTACAATCCTGCTGTAATACTGATGGGAATTCACTAGTGAGGTCCCAAAATAAGGCACTGTCCTGGACACTTCACTGTACATTTAACTTGCCTTTTAAGAAAAAAGTACCAGATTAAATATATTTCACTGCCTGAAAAAGCTAAGTTTCAATTTAGTAACTTGTAGTGTATAAATATTTTAATAATACTGCCTATTTATAGACTATCCTTACTTTATGCCACAGCCCAAGCCATTCCTCCTCTTTGCACTAGAAGCTGAAGACCATTTCATATTTATCAAAAAAAAAAGATTTGTCACATGTACATGGAAATAATAAAACAGAGAGGGACATGCGTCACTTGCATCAATGACCAACACAGTCCGAGGATGTGCCAGGGACAGCCCACAAGAGTCACCATGCTTCTGGCCCCAACACAACAAGCCCACAAATTACTAACCCTAATCTATCCAACTTGGGAATGTGGGAGGAAACCGGAGCAACCCGAGGTGAAACGGAGAGAACGTACAACTCTTTACAGTGGCAGGAACTGAACCCTGATCGCCGGCACGGTACAGTATTACACTAACCACTTTGCTACCATACTACCCAAAGTTACTATCATAGTTAAGTCACTCCACAAACAAAGTCACGCAATTAGCAAATTTTCTTTGCCCTCTCCATTCTCATTAAGTATAGGGCTTGACATCTAAAATATTAGTTCAGAACTACCGAAATTAATTTACAGTGCTGACTTATGTAAATGATTCTTAAACATGACCCATTCTGTTGGATGAACAGCAATTAGTTACTGATCACTTTGGTTAAACAAAGAGGTGGATCATCTTTTTCAAGGCTTATCTGAAAATTTGAATGACACAAAAATTGGCCGACATGTTGACATTTGTCCTAGCAAAGAATCATGTTTTTAACTTGTTCATTTTTCCTGATCAGTGCATTTCTGGCAAGGCCATTAATTATAAGCCATCCCTAACTGAAAAGTTGATGTGAACTGTTGCCTTTACAGTCACTGCAATCCTTCTGGGAAGGGTACTTTCCAAAGTGTTGTTATGTACTGAGTTCCAGGATTTAAACACAGCAATGATAACGGACCTGTAATATATTTCCAAGTGCAGATGCTGGACAACTTGAAGAAGATTTCTGATTGAATAGGAGGTTTAATTCAAAAATAGAATAATGGTAATGAGGGAGTTATCTGATGGTACATGTTACACTTCATTATGGTTTATAGTCTGTATCAAATACAAAATGTTGGGGAAATGTTCTATTTATTTTTCAAAATCTTGATTGAGCAGAAGCACTACATTAGAAAGATTGGATAAGATCATTAGGCTATGTGTTGTGGTGCATTAAATTTTGTAAAATATTGCAGGAAAGTCTGAAGAGCTCCAAGTGATGCTTTAACTCTGGGCATGCTCGCAGCAGGTAAGATGACAAGGTGGCTGCACCAGTTAAACACTGTAGGATTAGGTTAATGCTGGAAGTTTGCTGATGGCAGCTGGAGTATTTCTTGGCCTCAGGCACCGGTGGCATGAGACCAAAAGATCAAAGACTTTGTCTTGTGTGTCTCGCAATGCTTGCAGATTGAATCCTATTTATTGAGGCACTTTTCATTTGGTTCTAGACTGAGGGAGCACAATCGGTGCCTAGGATGGACCCAGGATGGCTTTGCAAGTCGGAATCTGGAGTTCTGACGACAGCAACAATGACATGGAGATTATAAATTGTGAGTCTTGAAATCATTGTAACTTACTACATAGCATTTTGTGTGGTCTATTTGTGCTTTCTTTTTTTATGATAATAAATCAGGCTTAAGTTACTTTGTTGTTGTTTTACGTTTATTTCCCTATTTCCTGGACACTTGTGTTATTTGGGGCTTTAGGGTCTGATTAGCCCCGCCCATTACAGGCAAAAAACAAAGTAGACCTAGATTCATGTTTCTGACAAAAAAAAATGCCAGTTATTAAGTGCCCTTGTGTCTCATTTGCAAGTTATTTGCATTTAAGTAGCAAGTTAAAACTTCATTTTCAGGTTCCTTAAGGTTGTTATAGCCAGGAGTGGCAATGGGAACAAGCCCCCACTACCTATTAAAGGCTCCCAATGCATCTGCCTCAAATAGCCTCTGGCAACCATGTCCGGCTCCTGGCCTTCACGTAAGGCTTAGCTACTAAGCCAGGTAGAACCATTTCTACTGACAAAAGAGGAGGCAAAGGCGGGTTACTGGTGCCTTAAAACCCGATGCTTCAGGCAGATGGGGCTTGTTAGCCATGGTTGGCAGCTCACCTAGGAGAAGGAAAACTCTGATCTCAAGCTTCCACTGCCTTGCAGCTATACCAACACATGGGGAAGGCTTTGGGCGGCAACCCCAGGGGGATAATCCGGAGCTAGAGTCCCTAAGGCAGTCCTATGCTGAGTTCAATGCTGACTGGCAACTCCTGCGATGCTCCTGGTACCAAACTGTATCGGTCTTCACTGTTCCTTTGGGTTTATCAGATGCATGGAGAGCGCCAACAACTTGCTCTCCATATTGGACTGCCCGGCCAATATTGGACGCAGTATTCATGGTCAACTCAGACCAATAGTGGCCCTCACCTCACCATAACTTCAGTAACATACTTCAATGTAATTAATTTGATCTACTTTTCTGAAATGTTGTATCTATAGCTATGCAGGTCAATAAACGGCTTTCTCACATCAGTGTTATGGTGCATCAGGACAGAACTTATAAACACAGGAGCACATACTTACAAATGCAATAATTTTCAGGAAAATGATGAATAGACAGTATTAAAGGCTCTTTGTCTTAATGTATACAGTATCTGTAACTAGAAAGATAAACGGTTGACATGACAGACACACTGAAATAAATGGCTATGATCTAATGATAACTACAAAGAGGTGGTTGCAATGTGTCCAAGGCAGGGTAATTAACAACCTAGAAGGACAGGCATAAGAAAAGGAGGTGGTTTCATTTTCTTAACAAAGGATGAGATTAGTACAGTTATAAAAGGGAAATCGAGATGCAAAATCAGTTTGTGGAGAGCAGCTATGAAATGTCAGGAGAAAGAGGCTGCTTGTGGGCCTATCATTAGCTATGCTGTAAGATTGAATATAAATCAAGAAATATTGAGAATGTAAGAAAGGTACTGCTATAATTACAGGAATTTTTTTATTATGTAGCTTGGTCATCAAATTAGCAAAGACATGCTTGAATGTATGTTGAGAGATTATATTTGGGATGGGAAAAAATATTGTAGACCCAATGAGGGAACAGGCTACAGACCATCCCTGGGTAACAAAACAGTTTCATGTTTTTTTTTTCAGATGCCCATATATTGAAAATTACACAAAAGTTACTTGATGTGCTGACCAAACCTCCACCGTATTATAATGAATGGCATCGAAAGCACAGAAAACAGGTAACAAAGAATAAAGGGGGGTGGTGGAAGTGGAGAGTGATATACATACATATATAAAACAATTCCCAGAAATGATCAGATGTACATACATGAGGCTTCTGAACTTGTTATCTATATGGCTGTCCATAAGTCAGGCATTCTTAACCCAGTTCAATCTAGATGTACGTAATGTGCCAGGTTTAGCCAGTTTACTGACCTACTATGCTTTTGGCCGATCTGATCCATGCTAGTTCCCAACATAGCAATTCTATCGGTAACTACTCTTCTTTTCTTTTTTCCCTGTAGCCCTGCAACTTACATTTCTCACTTACATGTCCACCAACTCCTTTTTGATTGTTCTTTCTCTTCACTAACACCAAGGAACAAATTACAATACCCAGAGGCACATTTTAGGATGTGGGAAGAAACAAGCGCATGTGGCAAAACTCATAAATGTTTTGAAGAAAAATGTTGTAAATTCTACACAAACAACACTCAAAATCAGCACTGAGCATTGATCCCTAGAGCAGAGTGGCAGGATTTTAAATATCTTTTATCCTTGGGAAAGATTGATCACAACATGACAAAAGTTCACACTGAGTTTGAATCTAGTTTCTTAAACCTAAGTAAAGAATATTACAATAACAAGATAGAGCTAAGGTGGACTGGGAAAATACATTAATAGGTAAAAATTGTCGAGAGGCAATGGCAGTAGATGAAACTTAAATAAACATTAAATAATAATTGGGTAAGAAATATTCATTAGAAAAATAAAGACTATGAGAATGATAATCCATCTGTTGCCAACAAGAATATTAAGATGGTATTGAATGAAATGCTCTGAAGTTTAACAGTATGCCAGAAGACTGGGAATAGTTTAGAACCAGCAAAAGATGAGTACAAAAGAGAAAATAAAATAATGAGAATAAACTAGTAAGTATACATAGAAAAAGAACATGGGACTTTATTAAAAGAGGAAGAGAGTAGAAAAAGTAAGACTTGACCCTTAATGGATGAGACTAGAGAATTATTGATGGGAAATAAAGAAATAGCAGAGATAATATACAAACATCAGGGGGCAAAGGGAGTTTGAAACTTAAAGTAAGCAATAATGCTAATAAAAATATTAAAGCAATGGGATGTGTATCCTAAAATAACTATCAATAGAGGCAGTGGATACAATGGTTATGTTCTTTTAAAATTTCCTTCATTCTTGGAAGTCCCAGTGTATTGAAATAAATATTCCAGAAAGTGCAAATTAAAGAAAGCTAGATGCCAGAAAGGATTTTCCCTTCACATAGCTATCTAGAACCAGAAGCACTGTTTCAGAGTAAGTGGTTATCCCTTTAAGTCATTGAGGAAGAGAAACCTCTTTCTCTCAGAGGTCAAAAATGTTTGGAATTCTTGATATCACAGAACGATGGAACCCAAGGCACTTAATATACTCAAGCCCAGTATTTAGGGATTTTTTAAATTAGTATTTTTAATTTTAACTGTATTCAAGAATCTAGAAGAGTGAAAGATAACTTCATTGAAGCATGTAAAATCCTGAGGGGTCTTTAAAGGAAACCACCAAGTTCAGAACAGTTCCGACCTGAAAACTATCAGGCTCCTGAACTGGTGTGGATAACTTCACTGACTACAACTCCAAACTGATTCTCCAACCTGCAGAGATCTCTTATACAGTTCATGTTCTCATTATTATTACTACTGCACAGTTCATCTTCTTTTTCACACTGGTTGTGTGACTTTACTCAAGTATGTTTTTTGTCGATTCTGTTGTATTTCTTTACTTTTCCTGTAAGTGTCTGCAAGAAATGAAGTAACAATATATTAGGAAGACCTGCTCTCCTTGACCAATAATTATTGGCTTGAAGGTAGGCATTCCTGGGATAATGTAATGCCAACTTCCATAAGATACGGCACATAAAACAACACTATCCTGTGTGGGTCAAGTGAAGAAGTGGTTTTATAGGCCCTAGGTACAGTCATGACTGGAAGTGCCTCATCTAAATTCTGGAGTGACATCAATGACCTAGAAATAGTCATAACTGCACTTTACTTCAAGGCTAAAAATAGACTTTCAGTTGTATAATGCAGAAAAAGCAGAATTAAGTGATTGGAGACAAAAAATTTTTGTTGTACTTGGATGTTCAGGGTTTTTTTAGGTCACTGCTATAAGGAATGAAGAACAGTATGCTTCAAGCTTATTTATTTATTGAGGCACAGTGAGGAAAAGGCCCTTCCAGCCCTTTGAGCTGCCCAACAACCCCTGATTTAACCCAGCCTAGCCTAATCACAGGACATTACACAAGGACAAATTAACCTACTAAGTAATATGTTTTTGACTGTGGGAGGATCCAGAGAAAATCCACACATTCTACAGAGAGGACGTACAGAGTCCTTCCAGATGACCTGAATTGAACTCCGTACTCTGGTGCCCCGAGAGTACTGGAAATTAAATGGGACAGCTGTATTTTCTTGCTGGAGGATAGCTTATGTGTGTATAACCATGTCCTGGGTCAGCAGGTGCACCACAATGTCAAAAGGAAAATACATAGGTCTTACAGTATATAGGAAACAGAATTCAATTACAAAAATAATCCTAAAATATGGATACATTGATAAACCATGGAAATAATTAAATCCTATGATGGAAAGTAAACCAACCACATTGACTACGTACAAGAAAAAGCTGACTGAAAAAATCCAGTCAAACAAAGAAACCATGTAAAAGAAGCAATGAAATTGTTATGTGTGATAATACTTTACAAGGAATATATTGTGAATCAATAAAGACCAGAATATGGATGAAAATAATATCTTGCCAAATTATTGAACAGCCACTTGATTGCACCCAGTATTAAATAACTTACAGAGATTGGTCACAGAGAAAAATACTTCAATATTATTCTGTTGGTCCTTATCTCAAGGATGAATAAAATTATAAAATTTACTTCTGACGTTCTCCTCAGGAACTTTGTCTTGCAGATAGTACTTTAACTTCTTTTGATGTTGAAATGTTAACATTCCAAGGATGTTTGAAAAACTATTTTTACCTGGTATTAATATTTTAACTCATGCAAAATAAATGTGTTTATTGATAGACATGCAGATTCTTGGTTTGCATATTTGTACATTATAACTGACTTGTATTTGGAGCCCTATGACCAGATTGGATGTTCTTCCACATATATCGCAGGAAAGGCGATCTAATAACCTTATGCCATGAACTAGAAATTATTAGCTAGACCTTCCGTGATATATGCAGAGTGGATAGCTGTTGTCTTCAGGCAGGCTGCCAAGACATGGCCTCCTTAATGGATGAATTTAAATTTTATACACTGAAATAAAACTCAAATGGCATTGTGACAACTAATATTATGTTCAGACATTCTCTCATGCACAAAAAAAGGGTTATAAATAGGTCTCTTTAGAGGAGTCACTAAAAAGTACACTGCACATAATGGAAAATAACACAGCAAATTGAAAATCCAAGAATGCATAACTAAATTTAAGCTTGAAAACCTACACTAAAATATAAAATAATTTCTGCCATGATCCCTGCAGTGACCCTTAGAATTACAGTTAGTTGATTTTGGTTAGAAACAAAAGAGGTTTTCTGAAATGCCCAAATTTTCTGGAATTAGACCAAAAGAAGATGATGACTCTAAATATTAGCTGATGGAACCATACGTTGGGAGTATGTCATTTGCTATGTTGAGGTGGATTTTGATTTTTTTAAAAATTATTTATTTATTTATTTTTTACTTACACACACACACACACACACACACACACACACCTGGCATGATTCTTTTGACTTATACCAAAATTCCTCAGAGGCCCAATATTGAACTGACAGCATTTTAAAAAAGCTCAAGTTTAATGACAATCTGACAAAATATTTTAAAATGTACTAAAATTTGCTAACATTTGTAAATGTACAAAATGATACACACTTGCCAATGAGCACATTTCAAAGAGATCAGAGTCAAATGATATGAAGCAATTTAACAACTTTGACATGTAGTGCAATCATCTAACTTACATGTTCTGACTCTCTTTAAAATTTACATTCAGAGGCACTTCATTTATCCTCTCAGGGTTGAGGGGTGTTGTCACAGATTAGATGCCCAAGACTGGTGGTATATTGCAAGGACTGGTTTTGGGACTTTTGTTGGGACTGAATGAGGGATAGGATTAGTCGAGTTTGCAGATAACATTAAAACCATCAATTTTAATAATGAAGAGAACAGTCTTCTGTACAGAACGATATTAATCAGTTGGTAAGTTGGTAGAAAAATAGCAAATGAAATTAACCTTGAAAAATGTGAGGTGATGAATTTAGACGTAACTCGTCATGTTTATATATAAAAAACGAATGGTAGGTTTCTAGTTAGTACTGAGGGACAGAGGGATCTCAGCGTATATGTCCAGAATCACTGAAGTGGATCGAGGTGGTTAAGAAGACGTGTGCACACTTCCTTCTATTAGCCTGGGTGTAGAACGTAAGAGCAGGGAAGTTTTGATGCAACTCTATAAAATATTAATTAGGCTACAGCTGGAGTATTATTTGCAGTCCTGGTCATCACACTGCAGCATGGATATGATTTCACTAATTAGGCTGCAGAGGTAATTCACCAGAAAGTTGCCTGGGAAGGAGTGTTTCAGTTGTGAAAATATCTTCCCCCTTGGTAGATGCATCTGTAACATGAGGCTAAGGTTTAAGGTAAGGGGTAGGGGAATTAAAGGGAATTTGAAGGAGGAATCTTTTTTCACCTTGTGCGTGGTTAAAATCTGGTACACACTAATTGAGGAGGTGTTAGAGGCAGATTTTTTACAGCCTTTAAGATATATTTAACGAGCACTTGAAACACCTTGCACAGAAAACCACTGGGGTGATGGTAGGTGGGGCTGAAGGGTCTACTTGACTCTCTGACAATATGAATTTATCAGGAATGACAGTGGATGCCATGCTATTGACCTGGATTTTCAAAACAAAAGACTAAACATGAGAGGGCTGTTGTAATGTTTGGGATTTCTGAAAACTCAGTCAGTTAAAAAAAAACAATGATTAGACAAGCTGTACTCCACAAATTTGTCTGTTTTAAAGCAAACAAGCTGGTTATCTGCCTTTGTCTATCAGTATGTTGCAATACTGGCCTGGCTACAAACCTGGCTTTTGCACAAAAGTCAATAGTAAGGCAATAAGGTAGGTAACCTGTTTAGGAACAGTTTATGCACAGAGAAATACACAACTTCTCATCAGAAATACCCTGTTTCTTCCAGGATATGCCATGGGTGTCCTTGCCTACAGATGTGCCACTGAAATCAGTGCAGTGTCGACGTCTTTGCTGAAGAATCCCCCACTACTAGCACCAGAAGATGTGGCTGGTGAATTGAATTTATAATACCATGATAACTAATAATTATTGCTAACATCTATGGTTTTGAAAATTTAATTTTTATAAATGTCTCTTTACTTCAGCAGCTAATTAGCAATGAAGATTAAAAAGAACTCCATTTCTGTTCTTTCTGTATAGTTATAGATTAACACATAAATATAGCGTTGAAGTAGGCTCTTCAGCCCATTGCATTCGCTCTTACCGTCAAATACCCGTTTTAAACTTGATCACCTTTTTTGAAAATTCTCCCCACGTTCTCTAAACTCTCCACAAATTCTTCCGCTCACCTTCACCTGACGAACAATTTACAGTTGCCAGTGAACCTACCAACCCAAATGTTTTTGGGAATTGCGAAGAAACTAGAGCACCCATAGGAGACTCGTGCAGTCACAGGGAGAACGTGCAAACTCCACACTGATAGCACCCGAGGTCAAGACTGAATGTGTTGACACTGAAAGCTACATCACTATGCCATACTTAAGCTTTCCCAATCTTTATAACATTAGACTTTATAATTTATTACCTTTTTTTTGACACTGCCTGTTGCTTGGGTACAGTTGGTGTCTTTTGAGGACTGAAATGCAATCTGATATCCATATGCATTGCTGCAATGTTGGCTGCAACCATATTGATGAAGTAGTTATTTGGCTTCAGCTAATCTACTCCAAAGCTAATTGGAACAGGCAGCACTGACAACATTGTTTTGGTGTCTGTGTAGTCTGTCTGAATTGAAAGTTTCACCTCTCTTTATGTCTGAAAGCTGAACATGCAGAAGTAATTCTGTCAGTGCTTTTTAAAGAATAGTCAAAACCATGCACATTTGTTGCCAGCTTATTCAAATAGTTAGGAGAACCTATCAATCATAGATAACTTATGACATAGATGGAAGCACCCAGGCTATTGTGGTCACACTGGGGGAAGAAAGTGAGACCCGCCCCCGATTAAGCTTTCAGCATTGGGTTTACAATCGAGCAGCTCTTTAAGTACACATCCAAGTACAGGATTCCGGTTAACTGGGATACATCAGTACATTTTAACCCAATAAAGTGGCAGCCCCATGATAGCCGAAATATCATGGAAATAGTTAAAAAGGTATAAAAAGATAAACTACTATTTAACTGAATAACAAATTACCCATTTAAATGAAATACAGAATAAATTAGATCAGTCCCAATACTTCTACTGTTTTATAAAACTGTGTACTAGTTCCTAATAGTCATTGACGGAGAAATTCATTCAGCATACACTGACATTTTTTTTTGATTAACTGTAAATGATCAAAATCAATGCAGACACCTAGTGAAAATAGTGGACTGTCTTAAAACAATGCTTTCACCAATGAACTGCTTCAAATCTTCACTTTCACACTGTAACATTCAAGATGACAGTCAATCCCTTCAATTTTTTTAGTTTCAACTTGTTGAAGTGCTAAATTGTTTTAATTTCACTCCTTGTATTTAAGCCTGAATGTTTGAAACCACAGTGAGCAAATCAGTTCCAAATTGTCTTACTGTTTGTTACTCTCCAACTATCAGTGACAAAATCACTGCTTTTTGTACACACACGCAAATGGCACTATTTAAAAATTGTTTGCTCTAACAAGCACATGACATGCTCCCAACTGACGCTGATTAAAAAATGTTTGATAACAGCCTCCTAACCTAATTAAGAAACAAAATGTCCCAAATAACATAGGGAATCCTGGCTATTCTCTTGATTTGCTTTTGTTCTTTAAGAATTGTTGCAAATAAGCGGCTCCACTGATTAACTGATGGTTCACTTAACCGTATCCATTTCTTTATTTCACTTCTAATTTTTCAATCAATAATTACAGTATATTCACAGATATTTATGAATAGTCTGATTGAATAAAAAAAACAAGATGTTCTAAATTATGTAAAAATTGAACAACAAATTATGCCAAAAATATTACATTATATTTAAATAAAAACAATTAAATAATGAACTTAAAAATAGCTACCTTTCTCGTGCAAGTCAATGATCCAATTCACATCATACATAGCTGTCACAGTGCTTATGGATCAGAAGTGAAGTGCATTCAGTCCTTTAGTTATGTCCAGACCATTTTAAAATTGTCACAGCCAGTGTGTTGTGTGCTAAATTCATCTGCAGTAAATGTGCTAATTAGCTGACAGTGTTTCTATGATTTTAAACCAATATTATCAGGTAACGTTGAAGCAATTTCAATGTTACACATTCAAATAATAATTTAGGTTTTTATTAGATGGGGCCATGTATCAAATATTCAAACCAAATAATTTAAACAGCTATATTTAAAAATAAAATTGTAACTCTGGGAAAAAAAAACCTAAAGTAATAGTCCAGATGATTGCAGTTACAATTTTCTGATCTCACTGCCTATGAATTTCTGAAATCATTATCCACCTGCTTAAATTAACATGATGCCTTTAAAATGAGCTGATTTATTACAATGAAGCTATAGATAAACTTTACATGCCCCCTAAGGTATCCTTTACATTAAGTTATTTTAAGATTTTAAAGCCTTTTCAGCTTTGAAATCTTATCAGAGCATCAAATCCAAAATTCATTTGCCTTTTAATACTGTGCAATGATTTTCTGTTGCTGAGTCTCAGTGCCTCCACAGAAATTCTAAAATAGTCAGAATTAATGGCAAGACCATATGAACCACCCATAAATGTTTGATTAAGAGTTGATTTATAATCTCCATTGGGTTTCAGTTACTACTTATATTCTTAAAGCCAGCACTTTGATGAAATAATATTTATTGAGAACTGTATTACTCCAGTATAATTTTAACATGCACCTAGGGATACAGCTAGGCTTGAAAAGTCAAGACTACTCATACTACTGAATATGGTGAATTCCAGTTAATCGGGACAGGCCCTTTTTGAGAAATCTTTTAAAGAACAAACACTAAATTGAGAAAATAACCTGGGTTCCCTTTGTTTATTTGGTAACACTATGCCGCTTAATTGGAGCTGGAGACTGTTGCTGAACCGTTTCTAACCAGCATCAGCTGCATGTGCTTGCATAGCCATTGGACACTACACCGTGCTTAGAATGAACAGTTTTTAATAGCATCAGTTGCGTGTGTTTGTGCTCAAGAAGCAGCAATTTTTGTCACTGATAGTTGATGAGAAGTTAGTAAAACAATTCAGAAGAGTTCTGCTCACCACAATCTCAAGCATACAGGTCAGGAGTGAAAAGGAACAATTTCAGTACTTCAACAAGTTGAAACTGAGAAAAAAATTTAAAGGTATCAACAATCATCCTGAATGTTACAATGAAAATGAAGATTTGGAGAATGCAATTGTCAACATCATTAGATGAAGTTTATTATCTGCTCTAGGTGTCTGCACTGATTTTGTTCATTTATATTCAAAAGATTGTGGTGTGGATTCATTCTTCCATTGTTAAGTATTAGGAACTAATACACAGTTGTATAGTTCTGCAGGCATATTGGGAGTATTCTCATTTGTTCCGTATTTCATTTTAATGCATAATTTGTTACTCAGTTTGTCTTTTTTATACCTTTTTAACTATTTCCATGAATCTTTGACTAATCAAAACAGCTGCTAAATTGGGCCAAGATGTACTGGTCTGATGTGTCCCAATTAAATAGAATCCAACTGTATGTGGATTCTACAATTTATGGATTCTTTGGTAGTAGAAATAAATGTGCCAACTACTTTCTAAACTGGGAGAAAATCCAAAAATCTGACTTGGGAGTTCTTGTGCAGAACACCCTAAAGGTTAACTTGCAGGTAGAATTGGTGGTGAGGAAAGCAAGTGTAATGCTAGCATTAATTTCAAGAGGTCTAGAATTTAGAGCAGGTATGTGATGCTGAGGCTTTACCTTGAGTACTGTGAAGAGTTTTGGGCTCTCCTATCTAAGAACAGATGAGCAGGCATTGGAGAGGAGGCTCACAAGGATGATTCTGGTAACGAAAGGGTTATCATACGAGGAATGTTTGATAGCTCTGGGTCTGTACTCGCTGGAACTTAGAAGGATGGGGGGGGTGGGAGCTCAGTGAATACTTTCGAACGTTGAAAAACCGAGACAAGAGTATGTGAAAGGGTGCTTCCCATGGTGGGGGAATCTCAAAAAAGAGTGCTCAGCCGCAGGATAGAGGAGCATCCATTTCAAACAGAGATGCAGAGAAATTTCTTTAGCCAGAGTGTAGTGAATTTGTGGAATGCATTACCACAGACAGCTGTGGGGCCAGTTTGTTGGGTATATTTAAGGCAGAGATTGATAGGTTCTTGATTGGACACGGCATCAAAGGTTACAGTAGAAGGCTAAGAAGTAGAGTGAAGGAGGGGGAAAATGTTTCTGAATGGTCCATAAACTTAGGAACACTATCTCATGATTTTTGTTCTTCTTTTACACTAATGTTTATTATTGTAATTTATTATATATTGCACTGTGCTGCTACCACACTAAAAGACAAATTTCACAACATGTCTCAGCAATAATAAACCTGATTCTGATTCAGTGAATATAAAGAAGATGAGGCAGACTGATTAACTAATGAGGCAATGTGCTCTAATTACTTGTGTTCTGAATTCCCTGCGATAGTAAAGAAAAACCCTGTCCTTATCTTGACTATTGAATACACCAAATGTATTTGAAGAACCCAGATTTAGTAGTTAAAAGCTGTTTTGGAAAACAAACAATTGATTGTAATTTTATTAGCAGACACATTTAGCGGCCAGAGCAATCTCCTGGAACAAATGGAATCTGCGTGAAGAAGGTCACTGTACTTGTAGAGGTGCGTTACTGACAGCAACATTGCACAGAACCTCTCCCCTCCTGTTGCTGTTTGCTGTCTGTTGTGAAGCTGGAACCTGTCATGCATCCAGTAACAAATCACCCATGACTCCAGATGGAGAGGCCAGCTCCGTGGGCTGGCATTGTGCAGGCCAGGGGGTGCTGCCATTACTCGGTGCTGGGATGTGATCTCGGGATAGTACTGGCCAGCATGCTGAATTTGTTGATTGGCCTGCACAGGTTTTTCTGTGAGATCAAACTGAATAGTCAGTGACCACCGCAGCCATGGTCACCACTGTGCAATCTCTGGGCTGAGGACAACAAGTGAGACAGCAACTTCCTATGCATCCAACAGGAGGCCTTAACAGACTGTAGGATCCGAGCTGTCTGCAACATGTGGGGGTTCAGCCCCAGGAATGCTCCATGGTCACTGTGTCAGCCAAAGTGCAACTGTTACCCCCACACCCTAGTACTGAGCAGCTGCCCCACTAAACACCAGCCTTCATTGGCAACTGGTCCACACCAGGCCACTGGGCAATTCACTGTTGTGCATCAGTGGCATACCAGGCTTTGCTCCAGTGCAGCAGCAGGGAGGGCAGGGGTTTCTGCGAGGCTCATGCACAGCACCAGGCAGCTTAAATGCAACTTTTTAAAGTACAGTAGGGGGAAAGTATCCACGAGTATTTGGAGTAGGAGATGAAGAACAGTGATCTGTGAGTGGTGCCAACCGGTGTACTGAGAAATAGAAACTTCTCCAATTCCTGCTGCTAGATAAAGAATGATACAAATCGATGCAGATCAAAGAAAACTTTTTTCTTTAGGTTCTACACAAGAAGGAACTTGAGCCACAAGTTATTAAAACCAAACTGGCAATTGGTGGGCATTATGCTTACATGTAGCGCTTGACTATGTATGAAACAACTCTGCAGACCTGTAAGTGGGACTTCATAAATATCTTTGAAACACATGTAATTGATCTCTATTTTTATTAATATTGATAATCCAACATATAGAACACACCAATAGCCATTTCACTGGTTTTTCATGGCTTTCTCTAAATTGGATCATGATCCAGGAGCATATTCTTTGATTTAAATTCTGGGAATTCCAGCAAAGATGCACTCTACAATTGGATTTAGCACCCAGTGGTGGAGTGTTGTGAAAGAGTTGCTGGCAGGAATCTATCACCAATTTTGGGACCTCCACATTCTGATAGATACAGTAGGAGTCTATCCTGAACACAGATGAATGCCTACAGCTTGTCATGGAGTTAGGCATATGTGCTTGTTATTTATTGTAGGCAAAAATGTGAGAATGATTCATGTCTTTACATAGACAAGATTATCTCATTAAATACAGATATACTTTCTAGTTACATTTATCACTGCATTTAAAAGATGAAATGTAAGGACATTTTTCATTCAATGATATTTTAGTTCACAGACCTTTCACAGTTGATAACTGGTCTGGAAAATAAAAGGAATATGTTGAGAAACAATTTTAATTCAATGTTAATGATTGTAGGTCCAATACATTGATCCAGCCAAAAATTAATATTATACAAGATTGTGTAATTGACATCTATTTGGAAATGTTTCATATTCACAATCAAATAGAACCTTTGTTATCCTTATTCTTCCATTTGTATGTATGTTACAATGAACAGTTTATCAATTTTATTTAGGCTGATATGCAAAAGGACATATTTTCCATTATATACCATGACACTGGATACAAAACAGCCTCAATTGAAGGGGATTTGTGTTATGTGGAATGATTTTCTTAAAAGGAAACTAGCTTTGAGAAGTTCAATTAAACATCTATTGGAATGCCATATACAAAGATAAAGAAAGACTTAACAGATTGCAATCCTTCTTTGCTAAATGCAATAATTCACATTTCAATGTGGATAATATCAAAATGCAAAATTTCAAAATATTTGGCAAATTGAAAGCAGCTGTTCTAAAAGTTTGACCTTATTTATACTATTCCAGACTTCAAATCATACAATGTCGGATTAATCCTGTACTTGAGGAAGTTACTCACTGAGACAGAGTTGGAACTTCATTTTGACTTTTAGTACTGCTACCTAACTTGTTTTGTCTCTTTACTATACACCTTTCCAATACACAAGAAAAGGACCATCATGTCATAACAGTGTCTATCTATGCTGATTGCTTGTTGACCTCTACTCTGAAAATAAAAGGTCATGTTGCTATGCCACAAAAACGGCATTACATTGATGCTAAACTTGTGCTGTAAGTACACTTGGTTAGATTATGCTGAAGCTGGACATCTTGATTTGTGTCTCATTGAAAGTTCATACATATTTGTGTATTTAAAAAGTTACTGACAAAATTTCAAAATGATAAAACATCACGACAAGGGCATGATACAGCTGGAAGTTTGCTGAACAGCAGGGCAATGTTTTTCCTTTTCCGTTCAGATACAGGATAGAGAAATAAACAGAACGATGAGGGAATGACGGATACAAGTGCTCGCACAAAATTTCAGAAGTATTTGGGTATTTGAAGTTCCATGGCATAGTAAGCTAAAAGTATTGAAGGAAAAAAAATTATATTTTTAATTTTTTTTAAAACAATTTACCTTGTAATGAAATACAACTCCCATTTTCACTTTCTAGGCAAGTTTATTAGATAAAACAATAGAAGAACTACACAAGTTCCAAGAGTTAGGAAAATCAATCCTAAATAATGTCCTGCTTCTCATCCTTAGAACCTGAACCTTGGTTTTACGTTCCTCAGTTGGGGTCACATTACTTTAAATCCTAGAGAACAGAACCTTGCTAACTAATCTCTCCTCATATAGCAGACGCACTCTCCCAGGAACCAGGTTGGTAAATACCAAAAATACATTCTCTTTTAGATACTCTATCTATGGCCTCACTAAAATCTTATATAATTGTTGTAAGATATTTTTATTTTGTACTCAAATGTAATAAAGGTGTAATAAAGGTGAACACATCATGTTATGTCTTAATTGTCTGCTCCATCTGCATGTTTGCTTTCAGTAACTTCTGTTCAAGGATACTCAGATCCCTTTAATCATTAATACTTCCCAATCTCTCACCACTTAAAAAAATACTCAATATTTCTGTTTTTCTGCTGAAGTGGTTAATCCCACATTCATTTATGTTGTACTTCATCTGCTATTTGCGGCCCAATCCCTCAGCTTCTTTCTGACCTCCTGTATCGCTTTGCATTTTCATCACCTCTCATATTCCCACTTAGTTTCACGTCGTCTGCAAACTATGGAATATTACAATTTGTTCCCCTAGTCAAACTGCTGATTTAAATAATTGGTGGCAAGCACTGATCTCTGTGCTACCCACTACTCAAAGATTGCCAAACTGAGAACTTACTTATGCATGGTCTTTGTACATTATCTATTAACTAACTGCTAATTTATGTAATATATCACTCTTGGTTTCATGTTCTCTAATCTTGTTAATCAACTTCCAGTTTTGAACTTATCGAAAGTTTTCTGAAAATCCAAATATACCATTTCCATTGGCTCCTCCTAATCTATTCTGCTGGCTACATTTTCAAAGAATTCCATTAGATTACTTGAATATGATCAATATTGATCAGATTCCTGCAAATCTGCTGGGGTTGTCTATTGTGCTCCCAATGTGGTCTCCTCTGATTTGGTAAGACCTATTGTAAATTGCAGGACCGCTTCGTCGTGCATTCCCGCTCCATTTACCAGAAATGGAACTTCCCAGTTGCCAAATGTCTTAATTCTGATTCCCATTCTGACATGTCCGTCCACGATCTCCTCTTGTGCCATGATGAGGCCACCCTCAGGGTGGAGGAGCAACACCTCATATTCCATCAGGGTAGCCTTCAACCTGATGGCATGATCATCGATTTCTCCTTTTGGTTAAAAAATCTTTCCCCCTTTCCTTTTCTGCTATTTGCTACTGGCCTCTTACCTCTTCTGACCCGTGGATCACCTCCTCCTTGGTCCCCCCTCCTCCTTCCCTTTCTTGTATGGTCCACTCTCCTCTCCTATCAGATTCCTTCCTCTCCAACCCTCTCACATTCCTACCCATCTGGTTTCACCTATCACTTTCTAGCTTTCTTCCTTCCCCTCCCTCCACCTTATTACTCTGGCATCTTCCCACTTCATTTTTAGTTCTGATGAAGGGTCTCAGCCAGAAATGTCAGCTAATTAATCATTTCCATAGATGCTGCCTGACCTGCTGAGTTCCTCCAGCACTTTGTATGTGTGGCTTTGGATTTCCAGCATCTGCAGAATTTCTCGTGTTTTCAATATTGTTTCTGCCCGAATATTGTATATCATTATTTTCTAAGTGTCCTGAAATCACATTCTTTAATATAGTGTTCATCATTTTCAATTCTACTGATGTCTGGCTAAAAGATCAGCAGCTCCCCATTTTCCCTCTCTCCCCTTTCTTAAACAGAATGGTCTCATCTGCTATTCTGCAGAATCCATTTAAGAAGCTGTGGAATTTTAGAAGCTGATGACCAGCATCCACTTTCTCTATAGCTCTGCCTTTTAAAACTGCGACTCAGATAAGTAAGTAAGTGGAGATTATATCCTTAGGCTCAGTAAAATTTCTAGAAGATTTTTTCATTTATTTGTCTATTTGCTCTAGAGCTTGGCTTCTCCAGTATTACTGTTTTTTTGTGTCTCCTGGACCTGCTGCAATTGTCTTCCGCCACAACAGGTCTGCAGCAGATGCAATCTCAGTGGCTCTCCATTCTGCTTTGGAACACTGCGGTAACCGAGGCTGCTATTTATAGACTTCACTCAGTGTTCAACACTGTCATTGCCTTATTACCAAGCTTTAAAACTTGGGCCTCTGTACCTCCCTGTGCAACTGGATCCTCGATTTCCTTACTGGGTCAGTGCAGGTTGGTAAGAACATCTCTTCCTTGCTGACAATCAACACATGCACACCCAGGAGGTATGCTTAGCCTACAGCTCTACTCTCTCTACACTCATGACTGGTTCGGCATAGCCCAATGCCATTTATAAATCTGCTGATGACCCACTGTGCTAGAGGTTCAATTGACAAGGAGGTGTAGAGAGAGAGAGAGTGACAGATCAGATGGTCAAATGGTATTACAACCATTACCTTGCATTCAACATCATCAAGACCAAGAGAATTCAGGAAGGGGAACACACACACAATGCTGGAACACACACTGGGCCTCACTGAGGATTCAACTGTGGAACAGGTGAGCAGTTTCAACTTCCTGGGTGTCAACATCTCAGAGAATCTATTCTGAGCCCCACATATTGATGCAATTACGAAGAAGCCATGCCAAGGGCTTTACTTCGTGAGAAACGTGAGATTTGATTCGTGACCAAAGGCTTGTGCAAAGTTCTGCAGATGCATGGAGCAGAGCATTCTGACCATTGCAATACCATCTGGTGTGGAGGCCCCAGTGCACAGGATTGTACTTGGTTGTAAACTCAGCTAGCTCCATCATAGCCACGACCCTCTGATGAAGACATCTTCAAGAGCCAGTGGCTCAAGGAGGAGGCATCCATTACTGTAGGCTCACGCCATTTGGGACATGCCGTTTTCTTGCTATTGCCACTGCAGAGGAAGTAGCACAAGAGCCTGAAGACCAACACAATGATTCGGAAACAGCTTCTTCCCCTCCGCCATCAGTTTCTGAACTATCTATGATCCCATGACAGAACCTTGTTATTCCTTCAGTTTGCACCATTTATTATTTATGTCCTTGCATAGTACTCCTGCTGAAAATCAACACATTTGAAGTCATCCAAGTCTGCGATAATAAATATGATTCTGATAACAACAGACATGAAATACTTCTGCCATCTTCTTTCTTCCCCTTACAAATTCTCCCATTGGTCCCTCCTTTTCACGTGCTTTTAGAAAATGTTACAAATCTTTTTTACATTTCTTACTCAAATACTGCTGTATTGAGTATGGCACAAGTGCATGGCATTTTGTGCATTATTCAACAGTGCTGAATAGTAGTATCAAGTGTTGAAGGTGGAGGTACCGCTGTGGTGTAGAGTTCTATTGCATTCCCCCATCTGTCAGATGCACTAATGATCAGAAGTAGCAAAGGCAAACAAAATACAATGCATCTTTGCTGCAATAACTGACAATGGACATATTCGATTACCTCATATGTAGGAAAAGGTCATAATGATTGAATGCAGACTACCTCAGTGATTTCTGTGAGCCACTCTCACGTCAGTCGTGGTTCCAGTTTCTTGAAATAAAGTAAGGCCACTGTATTTCTTTGGGGAGAATAGTGAGGGATTTGTTGTCTCAGCTTCTTATCCTGGCTACCCAATTCTGACAGCACAATGTACCATTATTTGTTGGAAGGGAAAAGTGCATACTTCCATATCTGATCTTCTTCTCATAGTCAAATCACCCCTACTATTTCTAGTGATAGTACCCATTGACAGCTGTCACTTTAAGAGATACAGCTATGATGAAATGCCAAGCTCTCAAGTTTACACAGTTGATAAAACTTGAAGTTTATGATACCTTGCAATACGCCCGGGAAATCGCACCTGTGAGTGTTAAAGTACATAGAATTTCTAGGCCATTGTGCTGTTTAAAAAAGTTCTTGTACAGTTAATTAATGTGTAATTAACAGATAATTAATATGCAAATCCATCAAATTAATGAATATCATGGAGTGGCTCAGTGTTTGAGATAGTCTTCACATAAAGTGAACAGTAGAGAATCAAGGGCTAATCAGCAATTGTGGTTGCAGTTCATGGGGTGCTTCTTTATCTGTACATCACTGATAATGTACACAATAACAAGGGTGTGCACCATTTACATACTTTTTCTCAGAAATATCTGGGCCTAGCTTGCTATGAACAATACCTTACATTTCTGAAGTAACTTTAATATAGAAAACATTTCAAGGAACTTTTCATAAAGAGAGGAAGAAAGGTAAAAGAGTAAATACTAGGCCATGGAGGGACAAAACTGATAAGCAGCGGAAATAGAGAAGGATTTGGTAATGTTTTTGGAAAAGTGGCAATGTTTAGAAGGAAAGCCAACAAAATAGAAATGAGGTATATGACAGCAGTTTTACCAGTTCTAAAATAATACATTTGGTAAAAACCAGAATCAGAGGAATTGAAGCTGCAACTGAAGATTTAAGACTGGAGCTGACAGAAACAGAGCTGCAAATTTTTTCCTCTTAGAAGGGACCCAAGTGTCTGGACTGAGTATTCTATGACAGGAAGCCTGTGACATTCTTGAGGAGGTGAGTGATAGGTAAGCAACATTTCATGCAGGAAAGCATTTGTACAACCAAATGTTGTTTCTCTAGGGATTCTTCTAATTTTCTGCCACAATTATAGAGAGGCTATGAAACTAAACATTTATCATTAACTTAGTTTAATTACACAATCATTTGTAGAATCCACACCAAAAGATGGACGTATCATGTGTAAATAAATGTATTGCAAATTTGTGCATTTCTACTGAGAGTAATTACATAGAAAATCAGCAGGTTAAACCACAAAGTCAACTTCTCATCACAGATTTTGTTCAGTCTAAATCATTAAAAGGAAAAGGTAAAAAAACTGTGTTTCAAGTATTCAAAGGGTTAACTGAGATTGTTAGCTTTTGTTCTCACTATCCAAGAATTCTGCAAGATAATTTATCAAAAACAAGCAAGGGGAAAGAAAACAGTAGCATAGAAAGCAAAAGTTATAAAAACTCAGGAAACATAATTATTTGGAACATGTGGTTTGCATTTCTGAAAAATGTACAAGCTGTTTGTGGTTAAACTGTCTAATCGGCTGTTATCAACCTACTCTGCTTTCTAGATCATAATTTACAGGATATTTTAGCTACTGTGGCACATTAACTACAGAGGAAAGGGAAAGCTTATCTTTAGGAATAATATTTCCAGTGCTGCTGTACTCACAGTACATCTGGTTCTTCTGTTAGCGGCAGTTAAATTGAAATATTTCACAGCATGTGTCAGAAACATGCATAATGGTAATAATGACAGATCTGATTAAACCCGAGTGCCACCAGCTCCCTGGTTGACTTGGGTTGTGCAGGTGTGACCTTCTGAGTCTGTGTGTGTAAATAAAATTAATTACAAGAAGGGGCTATGACTCTGTGACATCACAAAGCAGAGGAACTCCCGAGAGGGAGACCTAATGGAATATTTTCCCTCAGACTAATAATATAGTTCATATTGACTTGTGGTAATTAGTGGATCATTAAAGCAGTTTTCCCGAAGTATTTGGCTGACTGATCAGATTAGTGAAAATGCTCTTCAGAACAAGCCCCTGTGTGGTCTGCTAGAGGAAAAAAATATGCAACACAGCTTTTGCAAAGATGAAGATAAGCCACTGGTTCATCACACTCTAGTGAGCATGCTCAAGCCTGTAATTTTAACATGCCAGGCCTGCATAGGACTTGTCACAGATGGCAGGCTTGACAGTTCCTGTCTGTGGCGTTGATACACAACAGTTCAGCACAGGATCAGTGATATTCTGTCTCATTAGACCCATGCTAATTATCACAGCTAGTTTCAGGAGAAACCATGTGTTGAAATGGTCAATTTAAAGGAGTTTTTGCATCAACAAACTGATAATAAGGATTAGACACCTTATTATACAGTAACATGCTGCCTAAAAACTAATTTATTTTGTTAGAAGCATAGATGTTACATTAGATAATATTCAATGGAACACATATTTTGAAGCTTAAAACATGAAACTATTTTCAGCCAATATTATCTGTTTTACTAACTGCTCAGGGTACTCACCAGTTTATCTATGTCTATGCATGGAATCTATACATTTCAGTCCAGTTCTATCTATACATTTTCCCATGAGTGTAATGCAAGACATCTTTTCTACTGCAAGAGGGAGGTGTACTTGCAAACATAGATTTTGGAAATCCAAGCAACACACAGAAAATGTGAGAGGACCTCAGCAGGCCAGGCAGCATTTGCGGAAAAGAGTAGTCAACGTTTGGGGCTGAGACCCTGCATCAGGACTTGCAACATTGGAGATTGTCATGCCAGGTCTCTCACTACCTGATGTAGTGCAAAGCTAATTTGAAACCCTTCTCTGTTAACACAGCAGAGAACTGTCTAAATGTTTCCAAACTATGTCAGTTGATACTGTGAGAAACTCTCCCTGGGATCAGAATTTATGCTACTCTTCTATGGAGACCACAGATCTGTGGCATAAGCTACCAGGACATCTACACATCAAGAATATTTATGCAAAATGATAGACAACCATTTGCACTAATAGATGATGGACAAGTAACCCCCGTATGTAGACGTCTGTACTTCATGCCCAAATAGAGCAAGATCCCCTCTGGATCCTGGAAATAAGGCTGTGGGCCTCAGTAGTATGTGGTTTATAGAAAACAAAATTCCTACCTACACCATCAGAAATTTAAGTTTTGAAAAGCTGGGAGCTTGCAGAAAGGAGAAATTGGAGAATGCAGGTTTCTCTAGATCCAATGTAAATTTTAGCTGAGTGATTTTTGTTATTGCTATAACATCACATTTGTGAAGCCCTTATGAAACTTTTCCTGTCAACTAAAGGTCAGACCGCAGACCAACTCTTTGGCTGAAATTCATTAGGTCCTTAACTGGAATGGTGAAGTGTCATTGCGCAGTTCACCCATGCTGATTCATGCTGCTGCAATAGTACTGCGGTTTTGAAATGATTCTAGTGCGACAGCACAAGTGCATTCACAAGCATTGTTCACTAATAAAGAAAGCAGTGTTCATGATCTTCAACTCACCCTCACACAGTTGCTCATGCAACAGGGGAGAGTAGAAACTAAGGTACTTCTCCAAGTAGTTGAGCTATAGTGTGCAGACAACGCCTCTGTCTACACACTGTCAAAAGAAGAGCTCCAAGTCACTGTTCATTCATTCACTAAAGTCGACCAAAAAAAAGTACCTTATCCTCAATATCTACAAGACAAACTTGCCCCATCAATCTGGCTTCATTAAGGTCCACGATGAGCTTCCCGGATGATTTGGACCATTTCTCAAACGTTAGGAGCCACTTCAGGAATGCCCTCTCAGCAATGAGTTCATGATGAGATTCACCATCACCATCATTAAATCAGCATTGCATTTCTATTGCACTGGTATTCATCACTGCAGTAAGTGTGCATTCGTGTGAGATACAGACAACGCATTGTTGAAATGCTGTCCCTGTAACTTCAAGCATTTGATCAGTTTTAATGCCACAGACAGAGCACAGAAATCATTTAGATACTTTGCTAAGGTGCTTCCCTTTAATCAGTAAATTGCACATTCCCATCTTTGAGGGCCATCTACACAGTGCCTTTTGATGGAAATATTCACTACTGTCTTATCACCTACTGACCTTCAAAACAGATGCATGTATTATTCACATTTGAGTCAAAACATAAATGAAGACAATGTTAATTCTGAGTTGCCATCAACCACAGATGATAATGATGTACAAAACTGCTAGGGAGGGTGTTTCTTCATTGGTAGCCCAATTACTTTCCTTCTAACAATGTTGAGTCAAAAAGACAGCAGCTAGCAACCCGGGTAGGAAGCACCAAGTACTATCTAACAGGACAGCGATTTCTCCAAAATACAATGGGCTAGATGGACTGCTGAAGATGGAGTTCACGTGAGCCCAGGAAGGCACCTTGGTCTGCACAGATGAATTGGGCAAAAGAGCCTGAAGCTGTGATGTGCAACTCTACAAGTTTATAAAAGATTAGTTAGTCTGATACTTGTAAAGGAAAACAAGTGTTTTACTGTGTTGTTGAGAAAATGGTGGGAATTCACTGAAAATTCTGTCTGGGTGAGACAGGTAGGAAGTACATTCTGCCTGGCTGCAGTGTTGAGAACAAAGGTCTCAATCACAGGATGTGGTGAAATTTGGAGAAATTTCAGCACTCCGTTCTATCAGTGAAAGGCTGTTGAAAGTACTTATGAAGGAAAATAAATATACAGCCACAAAAGATATTAGGGAATATTGTACAAAGAATCAGCATTTACTGCATTGATGGTGAAGGACATTCAAAGGGGTTAATGGCCTATTCCTGCTTGCTTCTACTTCCTATATTTCTATGTCCAAATGGTAAAGGACAGCTAAAAAATAAAAATAGGACTGTGTCAGGTCATCCTGCAGTTATAAAAGGGAAATCACAGCTGACAAATCTGTCAGAGACTTTTGGAGTACTGTAAGTATGGGAAAAACAGCAGATTTTTGGAATATTGCTTGGACTTTCAAAAAGCCTTCAATAAATTAACACTGGTGGCTATTAAATAAAATTATAACATAATGGAAGGTGGTTAAATACTGGCTGAAATTAGGATTGTTGCAGACAGGAAACAGAGAGTAGGAATAAACATTCACAAACAAGAGAACATCTGCAGATGCTGGAAATCTGAGCAACACACACAAAATGCTGGAGGGACTCAGCAGGCCAGGCAGCATCTACAGAATAAAAGTACTGTTGACAGTTTAGCCAAAACTGGCCCAGCCTGTTGAGTTCTTCCAGCATTTCATAGGAATTAACAACTTTTCCAGGCTTCCAGCCAGGTACAGGTATCAAATTTAACCAACATTTCAATGATAAACACTGCCATCTTCATCCCAGATCATACCTGGGTATGTCTAATCTGATGGTATTTATCCCCTTGTTTGCCATTGAATTCCAATTTTTACTTAGAGCGAGGCCTTTGTCTTTGTTAAAATTCTTTTCCTCTAGTTTTATTTCAATGGCTTCCTTTACCAGGTGGTCCCAAAAGTCATTGCTGTGGCACAGTAGTTTTGTGCCGTCGAAGTCAATCCTATGGCCATTGCAAATACAATGTTTAGCTACCGCCAATTTCTCTGGGTAACCCAAATGGAAGCATCTCTTGTGCTCCTTGATGCCAAATGGCCTAATTCTGCTCTTATGTCTTACGATTCCTGGGATGGAGAATGTCATTAGAGGAAATATTAAGCAGACCAGACTATCTTCTCATGGATGTTGGCATGAAGTCACAAATGTAAAATTACACAAGTCACTGGGAAGGTTCCTGGGCAATGTGCAGGTCTCTGCACACCAGAGACAGCTCTAAGAAGTGACCTCACATATGTAATAAATAGAAGTTAATGAAAAATACATCAACACTACATAGAGCAAAAAGTGAAGATCTCAATCGTGTATTGAAAGAGTGGATTCATCAGGTTTGGAGTGAACATATGTTGTTTAACAACATGTTGATCATGAAACAAGCAAAGATCTATCAAGACAAACTGAAAATTGAAAGTAATTGTGAATAATCAGCAGGTTGGTTGCAAAAATTTCAGAAAAGGAACAGCATTAAATTGGCACAGATGAAAATCTAACACTCTGAACCATGTGTCAGTAAATGTGCACACTCTTCACCAGTAGTATTAAATTCAGTGCAAATGATGACAATCCCAAGCTACCTCATTAGATATTCCAAAATCTGAAAACCATAGAACATTACAGCACAGAAACAGGCCTCTTGGCTGTGCCGAACCATTTTTCTGCCTAGTCCCACTGACCTACACCTGGCCCATATTCCTCCATACACCTCTCACCCATGTACCTGTCCAAGTTTTTCTTAAATGTTAAAAGTGAGCCCGCATTTACAACTTCATCTGGCAGCTCATTCCACACTCCCACCACTCTCTGTGTGAAGAAGCCCCCCACCAATGTTCCCTTCAAACTTTTCCCCCTTCATCCTTAGCCCATGTCCTCTGGGTTTATTTCTCCCCTAGCCTCAGTGGAAAAAGCCTGCTTGCATTCACTCTATCTATACCCATCATAATTTTATATACCTCTATCGAGTCTCCCCTCATTCTTCTACACTCCAGGGAATAAACTCCTAACCTATTCAACCTTTCTCTGTAACTCAGTTTCTCAAGTCCCAGCAACATCCTTGTAAACCTTCTCTGTACTCTTTCAACCTTATTTACATTCTTCCTGTAATTCGGTGACCAAAGCTGAACACAATACTCCAAATTTGGCCTCACCAATGCCTTATACATTTCCAAAATCTAAAATACTTCCAGCCCCGAGCATTTCGAATAAGGGGTGCTCACCCTGTTTGCATATTTTTAATGAACTTGATGGGTTGGCAGCAGGGATAATGCTTCCCTTTACAGGGGTATCTATAACCAGGAGTTACAGAGTTAAAATTTAGATCTGAGATTGATGAAATCTCCTTACACCCAAAGTCTTTGCAATTCTTATCCCAAGAGGGCTGAAGAAGCACATTTGCTGATTATATTCAAGTTAAAGATCAACAGATTTTTAAATATTAAATGTATCAAAGGATGTGGGGTTGGTACATTAAAGAGTTACTGGGGTCAGCTACAATCTCATTAAATGACAGAGCAAGTGCTAGAGGCTGAATGTTCACACAACTTCCAGCTCCCTCAACTTTTACATCCAATTAAATAAGCAAGAAGCTCTGAGAATAGATAGAAAAACTTCACTCATTCCCCTGAAGACAAAAGGTCAGCAATTCAGCAAAAATAAGCTAAAGTGTCACTTTAATTTCAAAGTCAAGTCCTAAGTGAAAGTTAAGAATGCCACCAAATGACCCTCCTGAATATTTTTATACACTGAGCACCAAAAGTTAAGAAAAGAAAATACAAAGGCAAGAAGCAAGTGTTCCACATGTTGTACTTGAACATTTAAAAGTCTACGCAAGTCTCACAACTCTGAATTCATGGAAGAGGGTCAATGAAAGAAATTGCCATTTTCAGTTAGGTACTGACGTCAACCTAAATCCAGTCATATATTGTACTTTAATCAAACACAAATATGGACAAAATTCAACTGGACATTGATATCAACTAATCAGAGCCATTTAACAAAGCATAGAAACTATTCATTATTCTCAGAGGAAAACGTGAAATGAAATTCACTTCTGTTATGGCAGGAATCAGAAGAAGGTCATACAAAGCAAGTAAACACCTTTACTCTAACGTCATCAATTATAATTCCTATGCTTAACTTTGTATAAGAATTATCAGTAACAGCATTGAAATATAAAACTGAAATTGAACCAAAGTTGATTTTAATGAACTACCGCACTGTATAAATGGGGTAGAGTGCTTGGCTGAACTGATTTATCAAACTTATACAGCATGCATTTTCTGCTGGAAAACAAATGCAGAGTAAACAAATATATCTTGCTGGTTACACATATTGGTCCACTATTCTGTTCAAACTATAACTCATCAGAATTTCTCTGTCTCATGTTAGCATTCTTCAAAAATTTTTCCTTACCTGGCTCTTTGTTGCGGCAACTTTAGCGAACAGTGCTTGGGACACTTTGGCCCTCTTCATTTCCTGCTGAATCTCATCGTAAATGGAAGCATTAATATTAAGTGCACAGCCTTCCGATTTGCCATTCCACTCAGTTGTAATGGAGGATGCTTTGACCTAGATAAAGTTTTAATCTGAGTTAATAATGTACAGGGAAGAAGTTTAAATGCAAATACAGATACTTCCTTGTGCTACTAGAGTTCTTTCACTAAGGTACAATAATAATAACTTTACAGATTTACAGGCTGAAACTCAGCATTTAGACTACTATAATTCATATTTTTAGGAATCTTACTGACTCATTAAAATACAGGTGTCCCCTGCTTTATGAATGTTCACTTTATGCCACTTCACTTTTACAAAGGACCTACATTAGTATCCTGTTTTCGCATTACAAAGAGGATTTTCGCTTTTATGAAAAATTTTCCCATATAAATTAATGGTTCTTTGCTTTATGCCATCTTGGCTTAAGAAAGGTTTCATAGGAATACTCTACCTTCGTAAAGGAGGGGGGGGGGAACACCTGTATTTCAGAATGTAATGTCAACTGCACAAAGGCGATCATGTGCGTGATTACACTTTCTGCATGACACTGGTGTGAATTACCCGTGCTTGTGCACTTCGATTACTTTTCACCCAACTGTTATTACTGAAGTTCTCAAAGTTTTACCACACAAGCCTCGGCATTATTATCACTGAAGTTTTAAAGTGATAGCTCTAGAACAATGGATTTCTTCCATTAAATAACATTAAATAATGATGAAGTTAAGTTAAGGGTCAAAATCTACTCTTGAAGAAATTGAGAAGCTAATTCTATTGAAAACAATGCATCAGGTAATATTTTAAAAAAAACACAGCTAGTCACTTTAACAAGGTTAATTCCCTCTTCTTTCCTCTGCCCAAATTGTTGAACAATTCCCAAGTGACTTGAAGTTATTACATCTCACTGTCAACTTAGAGCCATAAAAAACTTACAAGCTGATACGCCACCAATAACCAATTACTTATTTTATTATTAATTTTCTCCCCCTCTCCTCTTGTTCTCTTGAGAACTTCATGAGTTTATAAATTCTCAGCAAATTAGTTTGTCTGTACATTCATGAAATGTTGAGAGAGAGCATTAGCAGATTACCTATCCTCCCAGCAGAAACCAGGAAACAGTATTCGGAAATACTAAACTGATCTTTTTACCCTCTGTCTAAAGTGACAAGTTCAATACTACCACTTCCTCCACCAGTCCAGCTGAGATCAGTTCGGTAAGCAGATATAGAATTAAATTTCAGATCATAGAACGATTGAGGAAATAGTACTCTTTAATGTTACCAACTAGTAATGTCATGAAAATGAACGTTGCCAGGGTTTAACTTCAAAACCCTCTACAATGATCACCTTTATTATCATGCATTTCAATCAGCCCCATTTAGCAACCTTTATATATCTCTTGCTTGTGGCTTTTTATTTTCATGCACACAGTTATTTTAATAGAAATAAAAATATCAAAATTAAAATTTTAGAACCACCTTCATAAATTATTTATAGCATGTATAAACTTTCTAATGTGTGCAAAAGTTATAAAATGTCTCAAAATAAGAAATGCATTCACAGTTTATATTTCCCTTAAAGTGAAAATATACTAGTTGAGATAATTATCAGTGCTGATAAAAATATGCCTAATCTCTATGATAACCTAGAACACAGAGTTAATGTGTAGTGTAAGCAGAAACAGACTACAAATCATTGGCACTGTCTTCAGAATGGTCTGAAAACAGTCATAATAATGTGGGTTTCTCCCCATTTGTCTATGAATGAATCTATCACACTCCCATTTTTTTGTTATGGAAAGTTTCATTTCTACAACTCAGGAAGCCAAGATGCTGTATCTAGTTATTTTATCAACACTGGTGCAATGCAGTTTTGACTGGAGGCTCTGGCTAGATCAAACTGTGGGCCCCCTGATGCAATGGATCAAAATTTATTAATATATAGGCTGAGATGAGTAAAATGTGTTTAATGAGCTCATGGTCAGCAGATTAGGAAGCCTTTTCGTGAATATTTAATTCAGAGATGAAAAATCACGGGGTAATCACATTTGCTAAACATTACTTCCACACCTCAGTTTCCAGTGACTTTAATTTTTAGTGCATTTCTATTCCTAACTGATTGGTCTTTAAACCTACCGTATTGTAATAAAAAAGTAGCAAATATTTCAAAGGTCCACTTACAATGCAGAAACTTGCACACTGAGAGAAGGTATCAGATAATCAGGCATGGGCATTCACATACCAAGTTTGTGTCATTCTTGGTTTTATGGCCATTAAAGTAATCATTGAAAATTATAGCACTCTGCAGATAAAACACGTTGGTCTACATGCTTGTTTTACTACAAGATTCAAATTTGGGAGTGAAAGATCAAAAGTTTCCATACGACAGAAAAACAAAAATGGTTAAATTTATGAAAGTCTTCCCATTAATACCTTTATTGATCATTTACCTGCTGAGTACGGTTAGGAGAACTTATCAAAGGTGCAGTTCCAATCCCTGAGGCTGCATTGAGGCTTCTCTCCCTTTCATCCTGGTAAATACGGTCCCTTTCTGCTTCAGGCAAGTTCAGAAAATTCTGCATTGCTCTCAGGTTGACTAACAAAGACTGTGAGGCAGTCTTTGGGTCCTCTTCTTTTCTGAGTATTTCAGATAGTAGACCCTGCACAAAGGCAAAAAACAGAACCAACATTGTTTTTTGAGAACTGAACTTGACAAAAGGCTGCGACTTATTCACTTGCTGCATGCTGGAGTTACACAGTCAACCACATTAATGCTCAGTTAGATACTTTGGAAGAAAGACTCAATGGAAATTCTAATGTTACAACTCTTTTCTTGCAGTACATTCCCATTCTTGACACAACAGCATGCAGGAGGTCACTACACAAAACTTAAATAAAGCATGCTGAGATGAATCTACTACTGGACATGGTGGCAAGCTGAATACAAGGGATATTACAGCAGTAATGGATTAATGATTTTGCAGTCAATCCATCAGCAGGAGTTCTATAAATATACTGTAATACTGATCTTCCTTTATCCAAGCAGAACTCCCAATTTATTTTAATTTACATTGTATTTTCAATTTTCAAGCAGTAAAGATATTTACCATAGTTGTCACAAGAAAATGTATGACAGAAGTTAAAATAACTGCTTATCAATATTTCAGAACTATCTGTACGATGAAGTTTCACAGATCTGATGACTATGAAGTACTCACAATGTAAATGTTAATGTGCATTTCATTGCTATCTGTTAACAGATAGATCACATGGATGAACTACAACAATTGTTCATCCCAGTTTGGCAAAAGAATAAACCAGGGAAGGTAGTGCACCCGTGGCTGACAAGGGAAATTAGGGATAGTATCAAGTCCAAAGAAGAAACATATAAATTAGCAAAAAAAAAGCAGCACACCAGAGGACTGGGAGAAATTCAGAGACCAGCAGGGGAGGACAAAAGGCTTAATTAGGAAAGGGAAAAAAGATTATGAGCAAAAGCTGGCAGGGAACATAAAAACTGACTGTAAAAGCTTTTATAGATACGTGAAAAGAAAAAGATTGGTCAAGACAAATGTAGGTCCTTTACAGTCAGAAACAGGTGAATTGATCATAGGGAACAAAGACATGGCAGACCAATTGAATAACTACTTTGGTTCTGTTTTCACTAAGGAGGACATAAATAATATTCCGGAAATTGTAAGGGACCGAGGGTCCAGTGAGATGGAGGAACTGAGGAAAATACATGTTAGTAGGGAAGTGGTGTTAGGTAAATTGAAGGGATTAAAGGCAGATAAATCCTTAGGGCCAGATGGTCTGCATCCCAGAGTGCTTAAGGAAGTAGCCCAAGAAATAGTGGATGCATTAATGATAATTTTTCAAAACTCCTTAGATTCTGGATTAGTTCCTGAGGATTGGAGGGTGGCTAATGTAACCCCACTTTTTAAAAAAAGAGGGAGAGGGAAACCGGGGAATTATAGACCGGTTAGTCTGACATCAGTGGTGGGGAAAATGCTAGAGTCGGTTATCAAAGATGTGATAACAGCACATTTGGAAAGAGGTGAAATCATCGGACAAAGTCAGCATGGATTTGTGAAAGGAAAATCATGTCTGACGAATCTCATAGAATTTTTTGAAGATGTAACTAGTAGAGTGGATAGGGGATAACCAGTGGATGTGGTATATTTAGATTTTCAAAAGGCTTTTGACAAGGTCCCACACAGGAGATTAGTGTGCAAACTTAAAGCACACGGAATTGGGGATATGGTATTGATGTGGATAGAGAATTGGTTGGCAGACAGGAAGCAAAGAGTGGGAGTAAACGGGACCTTTTCAGAATGGCAGGTAGTGACTAGTGGGGTACCGCAAGGCTCAGTGCTGGGACCCCAGTTGTTTACAATATATATTAATGATTTAGATGAGGGAATTAAATGCAGCATCTCCAAGTTTGCGGATGACACGAAGCTGGGCGGCGGTGTTAGCTGTGAGGAGGCTGCTAAGAGGATGCAGGGTGACTTGGATAGGTTAGGTGAGTGGGCAAATTCATGGCAGATGCAATTTAATGTGGATAAATGTGAGGTTATCCACTTTGGTTGTAAGAACAGGAAAACAGATTATTATCTGAATGGTGGCCGATTAGGAAAAGGGGAGATGCAACGAGACCTGGGTGTCATTGTACACCAGTCATTGAAGGTGGGCATGCAGGTACAGCAGGCGGTGAAAAAGGCAAATGGTATGTTGGCATTCATAGCAAAAGGATTTGAGTATAGGAGCAGGGAGGTTCTACTGCAGTTGTACAAGGCCTTGGTGAGACCGCACCTAGAATATTGTGTGCAGTTTTGGTCCCCTAATCTGAGAAAAGACATTCTTGCCATAGAGGGAGTATAGAGGAGGTTCACCAGATTGATTCCTGGGATAGCAGGACTTTCATATGAAGAAAGACTGGATCGACTAGGCTTATACTCGCTGGAATTTAGAAGATTGAGGGGGGATCTTATTGAAATGTATAAAATTCTAAAGGGATTGGACAGGCTAGATGCAGGAAGATTGTTTCCGATGTTGGGGAAGTCCAGAACGAGGGGTCACAGTTTGAGGATAAAGGGGAAGCCTTTTAGGACTGAGATGAGGAAAAACTTCTTCACACAGAGAGTGGTGAATCTGTGGAATTCTCTGCCACAGGAAACAGTTGAGGCCGGTTCATTGGCTATACTTAAGAGGGAGTTAGATATGGCCCTTGTGGCTAAAGGGATCGGGGGTGGAGAGAAAGCAGGTACAGGGTTCTGAGTTGGTTGATCAGCCATAATCATACTGAATAGCGGCGCAGGCTCGAAGGGCCGAATGGCCTACTCCTGCACCTATTTTCTATGTTTCTAACAGATGCTGTGTTATCTGTAATATCCATGAAAAAGGGAAGAAATAACTTCCATTGGGTTAATAAAAGCAAAACAAATATAACTATACTTCAGATTTTGATACTACCACTGCTTGTTTTTCAACTGAATATTATCAGCCAAGAGAAAAATTCTGAAGCTTTTTCTTAACAAAACATTATTTGTACTTAGATAAAGTTAGTAACATTTCTTAAGGCACAGGTATCCTATAGATGCAAAAGTAATGCCAAGCTACTTTTAATACACTTCAGTAATTCCTAAGCAGATGCCAAATAAACCACAGAGTACTGAATCTGCAAAAAAAGGATATGTTCCCTACAGGCCTGACTGTGAATAAAATGGCTGACTACCTTTAATGTTTATTTTGCAACAATCACTGTGCTTTCAAGCACTTTATGGATGGTTGCAACTGTATGTATAACTATGACCAGATTTAGAATAACAGGAGAATGGTAAGGCACAGAATTTGAGTAATACCTCCAACTTATTAAAAATACAATTCATTCCTATTTGTTCTCTTGTCAATTTCATAAAATTGAAAATAACCAGCAGTGATTTCTTTGTGTACTCAAACAGATTTACAAATCAGACTCCCAGTATAGAGACTGTTGCAATCAAATTTAAATGAAAGAAAAATTACCATGATGAAACCAACTAGGCAAATTCAAACATTGGATAATAGTTTTATTCCACTGTGGATTTAAACAGCTGCCCAGGCAAACAGATCCTCACACTTCACCCAAGCTTGATAATCTTTCATACAGGGTTGTGCCAATCGATTTTCAACAAACTCTAATCAATTAATCTAGTTGTCATCAAGCCAACTAGTCTGGCCATGACATCGTGTGAAACTGTAAGTCTTCTACTAGGTTGTTCAAACCTATTTTTACAGTTCACTTACAATTACTATTCTGCTACAACACCAATTGTTCTGAAACATGTTTCAACCAGTAGATTATAAGTTTCAAAAGTAAAAAATTGATTAGTTGGACAATGTAATCTCTGGTAGCTGGCCTTCAGTTCAACATGAAGTATCAATAAATTGATGTACAAAATATTTATCATATATTTAATTAGTTATTATGCAACATAATCCATTCCAGAATTTAATTATCAAAATTAACCATTGATACACTCCTATTTTTTTTTGAACAGAGGTCAACCATATTCTTTCCATCCTAACATACAACTTCTTGATGTATGAATTGAGAAAGGTATTGGATACTGTATTAATTTTGTGATAATTTGTGAAAAAATCTAAGTGCAGCATTTTGTTCTGATTTTCTGATATTTTGCTTTAGAGCCGGCCAGTAAGTTAGCACAGTTCCCCGAGGGTTTACTTTTGTATTTATTAGGTGGGTTTGATATTGAAGAGTATCAAAAGTTGAATTGTTGCAAGGGCTAAATTCACAAACAAAGGAAAACAGATTTCAGAATGTACTGTGACACCAAAATCAACATGTCAGCTCCATACATCATTATTGAATTGTACTCGGACTAGTTTTGTTCAAATTGCTCTCTGAAATGCTTTATAAAAAGATCTTCCACGTGGTTTCAATAACAACAAAATCACAGAGGTCATTTTAAAAATAAATTTCTAAATTTCACAAGTTTGAATACAAAGTTTCAATTGCATGTATCATTTCATACAGAAACCAATTCATAATTTCAAAATGTTTATAATGACCAGTGATTTCTCACGTTGGTTTTATCTTAAAATAAGTTATTTGTCCACAAAATTTTAAAAAATGCAAATGTTTTAAATCTGGAATAAAATCAGAAATCTGTTCCATCTTTCCAGTTTTGTTTTGTCTTTATTAGTATATTTCTAGTTATTTTCTCACAAGGTGATATTACATTATTACAAGTTGAAGGAGGAAAATTTTGGAAGCATTCTCCAATACTACTCCAAGAATATTTTGTGAACTTATCTACAAATGTATACTAGAAAAATTTCTGACATGAAGATAATTCCTGATGAATTTATTGCATATGACTATTAAAATAAACTTAAGGATCTTAAAAATTATGAAAAATTCTAAACTACTAATGTTATTGAGGAAGAATTTGAAAAAATGCCCTCAGTTTTGAAAATAAGAATGATATGGTCACATGAACAAATTATAGTAAATCACATGCATGAAAGCCAGAACATTGCAAAGGATTATTGACAGATTTTTCAATGAGAGTGTAAAACTTTGGCTGATGAGGTTTAAAGATGGGGTGATGGGTCATTTGTTTTAAATTAAAGCAAACGAAACTGGAGAGTGATTACCCCTAACCCTGTGTTGTACTTCTCCAACCTCCAAGATTAAGTGAGGAAGAAATGTGATCAGTTTGCATGTATGTCCAAGCAATTGCACACATTTAGAAGACATGTTTGTATTCTAACCACTGAACCTATGGTTATTTATTTATGGTTAGATTATATGCATGAAATATAGGAACATACTGACCCTAACATTACTCTGAACATATGGACAAGTGCCAATTGAGATGTGTTCGTGTTTGAAAGGGTAAATACAATGAAGGTGACTCTCTCTGAGCATATAGTTCTTTCTGGAAAGTCAGAAATTACTGAAATGTTAACATAGTTTTGTGCACTGCACCCAGGAAGAAACTGGTTCATGCTTCCTCGATCAACTCTGCATGCCTGAGCTTTTGGACTGATTTAAACTTCTTGTTTGCTTTTTATCAACTCTGACACACAGACCATGAATAAACACAATAGTATTTCGTTAAGTTTGGAATACAGAAAACTAATTAAAACAAAACCTTTATAATCAAATAGTGTAAGATTATGCTTGTGTCTACTAAAGAGAAGTTAAAGCATGTAGTGAATTACATAACCAGTAAACTTTTTATTTCATCCAGCATCACATGACAAGCTTATATTGGATAACTTTTGATGCATGGTATGCAGATTTACTTCAAAATATGTGAAAATCAATAGCATGAAAAAATGCAAATTGTTAGTAGCCTAAACTTACTAGGCATGTACAGTGTGCCCTTTCTAAAATGTACTTCCTGGAAGCCATCCAAACTGTGTGTTATGGTAAGGTACATGTTCTAACAAGAATCAGCAGGGCAGAGTTGGACAGGGATGCCTTATAATAAAGTAATGTCATTGTTTTGTTTTAATTAAATACTTCTCTGTCCAAGCTTCTCATTAATTACTTAGCAGTATTTTTTACTTGTATTAGTTGTTTTGGAAGGCTTTTAATCTTGATAAATCGATACTATATACAGCAGCTCTAATACACTAGTTTGCATAAAAAAGTTCCTCGGAAAGTTTCAACTTTTGGTTTATAGATATTCCCTTAAAATTGCTGAGGGCAAAATACAGAAAATTAAACAACAAAAAACAAACCAGCAGAAACTACTGCCTCAGAAAGGCGAGTGTGTGCTAATGCTTCCCATCAAAGATCCTTCATCAGAATCGGGACACTGAGAAAATAAGCTAGTGTTAAGATGCAGCAAGGATGGAAAAGGAATGTCACTGATAGGTTGCACCAAGGTTGGTGCTACATGTTTCTTAAGGAACTGTCTTGTTGATAGATTAAAGAGAACTATTGAAGAGAGAGAAAACCAGAGGATACAGTTCTGTGCAGTTAATTCCTGGAAGTGCTCAGCCTACCAGATACCGTCTATGGACAGAGTGCAAAATTAATAATGGTAACTCTTCAGCAGTACTGGCCAGTTAACTCTTCAGTACACTCCTGCTCTGACCACTCTGTTCACGGCCTCTCAAGCTGTTCCAGTAAAACGCAGGAACAGCAGTTCTGCTTCCATATACACACATTGCAAGTCAGCTTGTATCACCACCAGTTTTGTTAATTCAGTTTACCCCTTCCCATAAATCCTGACCTGCTGAGCATTTCCAGCATTCTTCCATAGCTTTGAGCTCTGACGCACATTTCACAGAATTCACATGTCTCTTTTTCTGCGGTTCTCCTAATCAATCTACCAACTAGATAGCTCTATCAATAGCAGAAGCACCCTAGTAACTCTGGTCTCACTTTATCAGAAATATTCCCTTAATACTGTCTGTCCCATCCCCATCTTCTCTACAATTTTTAACAACTTGTTTTCTCATTTTTACTAGTCTTCAACCTGAAGCACTACCTGTTCCTCCTTTCACAATGCTGCCTGTTTTGCTGAGTGTTTCCCAGCCTTTCCTGCTTTTATTTCAGATTTTCAACATTTGCATTTGCTTTTAATTCTAAGCAACAGAGTCGTTTGCCATTTTGTCTATAGAAGTGAGAGGAATTTTAGCGGATGTATATCACTCATACTGAAATCACTTATTTTGGAAAAACATACCAATGGATCACATTAAACCCAGTAAGAAGTCACACTATTTGAATATTGATTAGGGAAATGGAAATGTGTGCTTCGAGTTCACTAGCAAGTGAAGGTGCCATGGCAATTACATCAGTCACTCCAAAGCCTGAAAATATTAATGTGATTTAACATGATTTCAGCACTTAACCTGGACATCTTTGACTAGTGCAGGTGGCAAATAGTAATAGCGCAATTTTGCAGTCCACTCAGATCTTCCACGTGAAAGAATTAACTTTGCCTCTTACTGCAGCAAAATTGGCAGTTTATCGAAAAAATCTTGCCTTATCGAAATAGTTTTATTAATGTCTGCAGGTCCCCCTTATCCAGACTTTCTGAGTGGCAACAAGGTGTAAATTCCCTTAACTCGTTAATTTACCCAGTGGAAAGGGATCTTGATGAGCATATAGCAATATACACAAAATGCTGGAGGAAGTCAGCAGGTCAGGTAGCATCTATGGAAATGAAGAAGCAGTCAACGTTTCGGGCCGAGGCCCCTCTTCAGTACATATATACGAGCTTGGAAATTTGTTATCCTGAAAAGGTGCGTTTTTAATCATTGCACTGGAATCTCAGTGGTTAGAGCTGGAACTTATTCTGGTCTGAGATGGATGGACAAAGGAGGACTCTCTCTCTCTCTCTCTCTACATATATATATATATATATATATATACACACACACAATGCCAACATCAAAGGCAGAAATTTGTCTCAAATTTTGCATGGGGCTCAAACTGCAACCTTCCTTGCCATGGGCAAAGCTTTTTGTCATATTCACACTGGAAGATATGGTCTCTTAAATTTAAACAGTGATTATATCGTAAAAGTCTTGAATTATTTGTGACAGTTTTTTTGGAATATCCTGAGGTATGAAAGGCAGTAAAACCTGAGTGTGCAGTTGAGTTCATTTCAATAATATTTCATCCTATGTTTTTATACTATTATTTTCCATGACCTTTATTCCATCCAAAATCTGTAATGTGCTTTATATGTCAATACTAGTTGGTATTTACCTTGCAACAACAGAATAAAATTGTGTATAACGCCACAACTTACAAAATTTAAATTTGTCAAACAAATAGAAAATGGCATGAATGATTGTTTTTAACATGGCACCCTGTGATTAGTTGTAACGTGTTGACTAAATATCAATGCAACATTGCCTTCACGTCCTGTAAAAGCTATAATTCAAAAATAAATCCTCAATGGTATCATGGGGCTGAATGAAGCATTCACGTTGAAACAGAATTTATGAGTTGAATGTTAATTTTCAATCTGCTGGGAGTTGGAGGAGGTGGGCAGATGGAAGAAGTGGGATATCAAAAACAAAATTTTCAGCAGTATTTGCTGGAATCGATTTGACCCAGCCTTAATATTTAACATTAATTAAGGCTCTTGAGTGAGTGTGATGAAAACACATGGAATTTGATAAACACAAGAGATTCTGCAGAATTGAAAAAAATCCATACACAAAATGCTGGAAGAACTCAACAGGTCAGGTAGCATCTATGAAAATGAATAAATAGTCAGCATTTCAAGTTGGGACCCTTTATCAGGACTGGAAAGGGAGGGGAAAGACGCCGGAATAAAAAGATAGGGGAAGGGAAAGGAAGATAAGTTAGCAGGTGATAGGTGAGGTCTGGTGAATGGGAAAGGTAAAGGGCTGGAGAAGGAGGATCTGATAGGAGAGTAGAGTGGACTGTGAGAGAAAGGGAAGAGGAGAGGCACCAGGTGTAGATGATAGGCAGGTGAGGAGAAGAGGTAAGAGTTCAGAGTGGGGAATAGAAGAGGGAAGAGAGAGAGAAAAGAAGTAAAGAGATGAAAACAATTACCAGAAGGAGAAATCAATGTTCACACCATCCGGTTGGAGGCTACCTGGAAAGAATATGAGGGGTTGCTCCTCCAACCTGAGAATGGCCTTACCACGGCAGAAGAGAAGGTCTCATCATGTCAGAATGGGAATGGGAACAGGAATAGGAATCGCAATAGTTGGCCACCAGGAAATTGTGCTTTTGGTGGATGGAATGGAGGTTCTTGACAAAGTGGTCTCCCAATTTGCAGGTCAGGTCTCACCAATGTCGAGGAGGTCACATCAGGAGCACTGGATACAAAAGATGACTCCAACAGATTTGCAGGTAAAGTGATACGTCACCTGGAAGGATTGTTTGGGACTCTGAATGGAGATAAGAGAGGAGACAGATCTCCTTTACAGCGATATGTGCCAGGAAGGAGATTCATGGGGAAGGACGAATGGACATGGAAATCACAAAGGAAACAATTCCTACAGAAAGCAGAGAGTGGTGGGGTAGGGGTGAAGATGTCTTTGGTTGTAGGAGCCCTTTGAAGATTGTGGAATTTGTTAGGCATGATATACAGGATGCTGAGGCTCATGGAGGTGGTGGGTGAGGACAAGAGGAACTTTATCCCTGTTTCAGTGGTGTAAAGAAGTGGTGAGCGCAGATGTCCAGGAAATGGAGGAGATGCCGGTGAGGGTAGCATCAATGGTGGAGGAAGGGAAACCCCACTCTTTGAAAAAGGAGGACAATGATGTTCTGGAAAGGAAAGCCTCATCCTGGAAACACATGCAGTGGAAATGAAGGAACTGAAAAAAGGGAATGATATTTTGACAAGAGACAGGGTGGGAAGAGATATAGTCAAGATGGCTTTGGGAATTGGAGGTTTATAAAAGATGTTGGTGGACAGATCGTCTCTAAAGATGGAGAAAGGGGAGAAAGGTGTGAGAGATAGACCAAGTGAATTTAAGAGCAGGGTGGAAGTTGAAGGCAATGTTGATGAAATTGATGAGATCAGTGTAGGTGCATGTCACAGCACCGATATAGTCATCAAGGTAGCACAGAAAGAGCTGGGAAGCATTGCCAGGAAAGTCTTGGAACAGGTAATTTGATCCCGCTTCCACTATTTAATAGCACACTGCAGACTTGAGTTATGAGAGAACCTGAAGTGAGCAATACAGCATTAAGACTTGAAAATATTGAAAGCACGGGCTGGAGGTAACCTAAAATTCAGCAATCTTCTGTTGTATACCATAGAATGGTTTAAAGGGGCTATCATCTGCTAGTGTGAGAAAGAAACTTAACATTGATATTCAGATAACTAGAGTTTGTTACAGAGTTAGCAAAAATATGTTCATGGTCCAGTATTCAGTGCTGTGGCAAACTAATGACTCTATCGTACTGAAAGAGTAGTACATTTACTACATTCTAACATAGTCTCTCAATCTGCCCTCTTTAGTCTTCTGGGGCACACTATAACAACACGTTATTATTGTGACCTCATCTCCCAATCCAGTATTTAGTCTTGTCTTTATACCATACCATGCCTTGCTTTCATGGTTTTAATTAACAACCTCCATCCATCTGATCACCACATCCCAATGCTTTAACGTATTGGCCATTTCTTTCTTTCCTTGATGGGCAGAGTACAGAACAACCAGAAACAGGTATTGAACAAGACATAGCCCTAATGCAGCTGAAGGGTAATTGGCTCTGCAGTTAACTGTAAGGATGGAAGGGAGACAAGAATATGGGGACTTCACCTCCACCTGGTGATTCTGATCAACCAGACACACTGCATACAACACTCAATGCATGGGTCTGAGAAAGAAACGTAACTCTGCATAATTTTCTAACAACCATGCACCAGTTTTGATCCCCACACTTCTGTCGGTTTGGTAAGAAAGAATAGCTGGGTTTTTGCCTGGTGATTTACACACCAGGAGTGCGCAAGATGCGAAAATTGAGAAAGGGTTTGCAGTGAAAAGTCCAAAGTAGAGTACCAAAGAGTGTCCAAGTTCTCGGGTTGTCCATGATTAGTAGTGTCTAAGGAGGTGTGTTGCTGGCAAGAATATCAAAATCACTGTACGCCAGAATGAAAAAGAGAGAAGTCCATATTAAGCCTGAATGGGAAAAAATTGCAGTCCTCATCTTAATGCAATTAAGGAGTGTCAACTGTACAGAGTATCAATCATGACAAATATGTAACTAATGCAGGTTCTAATCAAAAGAGTGCATACTGTGACTACCAGCTTGAATTGAATATCTGATACCCTAGTCTTAGTCATATTCAGTAACGGATTCACCAGCTCATTGTGACTGGAAAGTATGGAAGGGAAAAGGGAACAGGAGCAGTGGTGGCTCTGATCAAATTATTCCCTTCTACAGACCAGACTTACAAAATTCTGTGCAGTTCTGATTGCCTAGCTGTAAGGATGTCATTAACCTGGAAAGGACGAACAAGGACTAGATGGCTTGAGTTACAAAGAGAGACTGGATAGGCTGGGGCTGCTTTCTCTGGTGCATATAATATGCCTTACAGAAGTTCATAAAATCATGAGGATAATAATACAAAATGGTCACGGTCCTTCTTGCCAGTATAGGGAAATCTTACACTAGGGCATAGTCCTGAGGTATGAGGGAAAATACTTCATGGGGACCTGAGGAGCTGTGTGTTATGTTAAAATATAGTTTATGCCTGCTTCAACTGCCTGTGCCATACACCCCGAGGCCTAGCAATTCACTGGATGGATCATTTTGCATCCTTTGGCAAAAGTAGAAGCAAGGGAGTCTGCTTCTTAATTAACACCTCATAGTTCTTGGATCTGACAGCCGTGGTGAGTCCCTGCTCACCCAGTTTGGAATATCTAATGGTGAAATATCACACATACTAGCTGACCATGAGTTCATTTCAGCTGTCCTGACAGCAGTCTACATCCCTTCTCAGATGGATGTGAGGCTTGCACTCTATGAACTATACTCTGTGGTCAACAAACTTGAAGTAAGCCCCTTTTCATCATTGCTGGTGACTTCAATCAGCTCAGGCCAACTTCAACAAAGTATTACTATAATACTACCAGCACATCTCCTGTGTCATCAAGGACCCAAACACTCTTGACTGTTGCTGTAAAAGATGCCTACTGAGCCAAACCCAACCACGCTGACTTCCTGACCAATAGACAGTAATCAGCAAGAACAGACAGCACACCTCTGTTACTGGTATCGATAGTGGTGGTGCACAATATGTGTCCTCAGCCCCCTAAGTTCCTCAATATACAGTGTGGCCTTATTCTGCTCTGTAATCAAATCTGCAGATGATACCACTGCAGCAGGCCGTATCTCAAATAATGATGAGTTGGACTGCAGCATGGACATGAACTGTTCAGTAACATGGTATCATGATAACAATCTTTCCCTCAATGTCAGCAACAGAACTGGTCATTGACTTTAGGAAGGGGAGCAGTGCACCTGCTCCTACCTACATCAATGGTACTGAGCTTGAGGGCTTCACATACCAAGGAGAGAACATGACCAGTACCCTGTCTTGGTCCAATGACATACAGTGCATGGTCAAGAAAGCTCACCAACACCTCATCTTCTTCAGGAGGCTAAAAAATATTTGCATGTCCTCATTGACCCTTCGCAACTTTTACTGAGGTACCAAAGAAAGAATCCTATCTGGATGTGATGGCTCGACATGGCAACTACTCGGTCGGTGACTGCAAGGAACGACAGAGAGCTGTGTGCAGCTCAACACAACATGAAAATCAGCTCCTGTCAATACTTATTTTCATTATTCTTTATTTAGCGATGGAAAGAGGTCTTTGCCACCCAATTACACCCATGTGACCAATTACTCTAGCAAACCGCACGTCTTTGGAACGTGGGAGGATAACTAGAGGACACCCACACCATCACAGGAGAGAATGTACAAACTCCTTACCGACAGCGGCAGGACTGAACCCGGGTCACTGGTGCTGTAATATCGTTATGCTAATTGCTATGCAACCAGACAGCCCATTATCTTGGTAAAGCAGCCAATGTAATCAAAGATGATACCCACCCCAGACATTCCTTCTTCTCCCTTCTTCCATTGGGCAGAAGACAGTAAACCCTGAAAGCTCGTACCTCCAGGCTCAAGGACAGCTTCTACCCTGCTGTTACAAAATTGAATGATTGATTGAATGATTCCGTAGTATAAGATGGACTCTTGATCTCGTTATGACATTGCAGCTTATTTCTACCTGCACTGCATTTTTTTTGGGCTTGGCCCATTATTATTTAATAGCTGGAGAATAGCAAGACATAGCTTCGGGCAGCATGGCAGCACAGCAACTATTAATGTGCTATTACAGCGCCAGCAACCTGCGTTCAATTCTGCCACTGTTTATATGTTCTCCCTGTAACCATGTGCGTTTCCTCTAGGTGCTGAAGTTTCCTCTCGCATTACAATGGCTTGCATGTTAGTAGGTTACTTGGTCACATGGGTGTATTTGGCGACACAGAATCATTGGCCCTGAAGGACTTGTTACTGTGCTGTTTCCCTAAACAAAGAAAAATAAATAGTTGGTAGGCAGTGGGGAGGGGGATGCTCTGCAGCTTCATTTTTAAGACATATATTGCTTCTTATCAAAGGCAGCTATCAGACACAAGTGCACATGCACCATAATCTGATTTCTTTCTCAACTCTTGGCTTCAGTAATATTACACTTGATATTAATTAGTCTGTTGCCTCACAAATGTGTTCAGCCACATTTGAAAGGCCAATTCTTTGACTCAAGAGCATCCATCCAGTAGGTCTGTTACGTACTTGAAGAAATCGGATAATTAGTCAGGCAGTATCTATGAAGGAGAATAAACAGTTGACATTTCAGGCTGAGACCCTTCATCAGAACTGGAAAGGAAGGGGGAAGAAGCCAGAATAAGAAGGTAGGGTGGGGGGAAGGCAGGTGATAGGTGAAACCAGGTAAGGGGGAAAGGCAGTGGGTGGAAATGGGATGAGTTAAGAAACTGAGAGGTGACAAACAAAGGGTGAAGGGCTGATGATGAAGGAGAGGACAGTGGACTATGGAAAAAGGGGAAGGAGAAGGGGCACCAGAGGGTGGCGATGGGCAGGTGTAAAGAGAAGAAAGTGAGAGGGGAACAAAAATCGGGAATGGGAAAAGAGAGAACGGGAGGCAGGGAAATTACTGGAAGTTAGAGAAATTAGTATTCATGATACCTTCTCACCCTTGGTGTTTCTGAAGTTCTTAACTATTCACTCACTATTGTCCTTCTCTGGGTGCGGCAAATTTGAACACAAATAGCCCAGACAGTATTGTGCCTGTGGATTGTTCAAATTGATACTTTCAAAGTTGGTAAAGTGAGCAGTTATGTTCACTATGCGTCAAGCTGAGTGTCTGAAATGAAGCTGTGGAACACCGGGCAGCAATGAGTTGCAGCTGAGGGGGAGCACAATCAACTTATAGAAAGATCAAATTAAGGAAATCGCAATAGTTATGTTGTGAAGCCGTGGAGTTCAATTGCCAAGTTTTTGCTCATTCAGTGCTGCTGTGCTCCTGCCTTGGCTTCCCTTCCAAGTTCCATGGGCGGCTCATAAAGCACATGAAGACTGTAATAGACCCATTTCTAATTTACTTTTCTCTGAAGAAGCAGAATGTGCATTGACGGTGCTAACCTGCCTTTACTGTATAGGTTTCCCATGTCCACACTGACATAGATGGGATCAATGTGAAGATGGCCGGTTAGCATTTTCAAATACATTGCCACTTCTGGTGAATTTAACTTGCCTCCTTCTTTCAAACCAACTCATCTGCATGAGTTAACATCCTCCCTTTCACCTTTGTCACTGTCAAATTTGCCAGAACATTGTTAACAATTTGGAGACATATACTGCTTTTTTCAGGCACTCATTACTCAATAAATCCACAATAACATTATTACATCCACTAAGTCATCAACAGGATATGTTTGCCTTTTCCCACCAAAACACCTGCCATCCAGCAAAGAAGATGCAAAAACACCTCCTTATGAACATCACAGCATGCATAATTTAAAGCAATAGATAATTGAAAATCATTTCAAAGGAAATTAATTCAACAACACAGGTGACTGATAGGAACTATAGTTTTGCTCATGTAGCTGATATTGTCATTAATATTCTTGAAGTTACTTTCTTATTGCTATCTCCAGTATTACTTTAATGGTAGATGAATGTGAACTGTCCTTGGTGACTTTTAGAAACTTCTTAAATTAATCCACCACAAAAGCACACCCTTCTTCCTTAAACAGTGTAAATGCAGATCCGCCTATCTCATGTACTTTTGAAAGTGATAAATCCATACGATCTTTTTAATATATAACACAAGGCACATCCGCTGAGTTTTAAATGATGTTTCCTCAAAAAATCACTTCAAATCAATAGATTTACTGAATTTAGTGAATTTACAAAATAACTTGGACCCAAACATCTCAGTGAAATGACTTAATGGCTGGAATTTAGCCTTCTGTCCATTAACAGCTCTCTGTCATTGGGATTTTCAGCATAAATAGGAGGGTACACCTTTACCATGTGAAATGCTCCACATCAGGCATGATAATTCCATCTGATTAGCTAACTGACTATAATTGTTATGGAGAATAAGTGTCGACGTTTCAGGCCGAGACCCTTCGTCAGGATGAAGGGTCTCGGCCCGAAACGTCGACAGCGCTTCTCCCTATAGATACTGCCTGGCCTGCTATGTTCCACCAGAATTTTGTGTGTGTTTGAATTTGCAGCATCTGTAGATTTCCTTGTGTTTGATCATTCTTTGATTTGTTCTGTCTGTTCTCATTGGGGGGACTAAAGGCAACTTAGAAACCAGTGGTGGACACTACTAACTCACCTTGCTAAGTCTTCTGGGCAACAATGAGATTCCAGGTGTTGGTCTATCCTCAGGTGAAGAACCTGCCTCTTAGGGAATCCCTACACTCTCTGGGAAAGTAAGAGTTTCATCTCTATTTCACATTTCAGTACCTCATGTTCAAATATTTTATTAATAATACAGCCTGTCACTTAATATAATGTTGAAGACAATTTAATGTAGTCTTTTAGTTATCATCTGGATGTTACGGTGACATATTTCAATTAAATTGCAAATTCTGTTCTATGCAATTTCTGTACCTTTAATCCACAAAATACATGTTTGTTCTCCTATAATAGAGCAAGTATCAAATTTTCTGAATTTTTAAAAAAACTTATTACTAGTAGCATAATTTCTTAGTCCGCTTATCACATTAAGAAACATGCTCCTTTAGGTATCTATTTGGCCGAACAATCAAAATACAAACGTAGTTTCCGAAGGAGGCAATTACTTTCATAACCATGTGGTGCTATCTCAGAGCTTGAGCAACGCGTTGAGTCCTCATCTCCAGGGCTGCCTGTGTGGAGTCTGCACCCCCTGCCTGTGATTGTGTGGGCTTCCTCTAGTTGTTCTGATTTCCTCACACATCATACAGATGTGAGATTCAGGAGGTGAACTGACCACTGTAAATTGCTCTAATGTGTAGGTGAGTGGTAAAAGCTGAGGGCAGTTGATGGGAGAGGGTAGAATCAAATGGAACGAATACATTAATAAAATGGGATTAATGCTTGCTGGTTAGTGTGAATCCCAAGGGCCTGCTTCCACATTGTTTGATTCTATGATTCTATAAGCTAAACATGTTTACATAGAACAATTTCAATTACTCAAAACTGTAGGCAAGGCTAAGAACATTTTAAGTGTAAACATTTTACTGCTCAAAGAGAATAAGTATATCTGGCTGCTTTAGTTTTAAAAGTTTCACAGATTTAAGGTCATAGTCATAGAGTCATAGAAAGAAACAGAAGGCCATTTGGCTCACCATTCTTGCAATGACCATTGCAATCCTACCCTAACTCAATTTACTGTCCCCACTTTCCCATTAACTCTCCTCATTCTATCACTCACTCACACAGTGACAGGAATTTACAATGCTGAATTTACATACCAATCCCTATGTCTTTGGGATTTGGGAGAATCCAAGTACCCAGAGAAAGCTCACATGGAGATATAAGAACAGTTCTTCATTAAATTGCTATACTAGTTTTCCTTAAGCAAATAAAACAGGAAATTATTCTCTTTAAGAACATATACACCCAGTTTGAAATATGCCAACCAAGTAACAAATATTTCACCAAAACTAATTGAGATTGAAAATAGCCACATCAGAACATTTATACAACAGCCAAATTTCATGCTATCAGTAGATGAGAAAGCAAAAACCATTTTTAGCTGATTATGAAAGAATCTTATGTAAACAGTTTGTGAATTCTGTACATCATCACTAGGGTGGCTGAGAAATATTTCTACATTCTTTGTTTTATTACACAAGTGGAAAGAGGTGGGTATTAAATTGCTGTAATTGTGAAATGAGTGTTCAGTTCTTCATAGAGGAAAATTATTGCAGACAACATGCTAATGATATCTCTCAACATTTGAACGGGCATTGATTCTTGGTGGTGTAAGTTTAAAATGAATATACTGATTCAGGTACTATAATCAACAAAGCATCAGTGGCCTTTACACAAAAACTTCAAGAAAAACAAAGAGCTCCACGTTTTATCTCACATTGCAATACAACAAAAATAAGTGTTTTAATGACACAGGCTCATGACAAGGGAAAGGATGTTTTGTTTTACCTGAGTTCGGTTGAAAGCCACGCGAGCGAACACAGCTTGAGAGATTCCAGCTCGCTTCAACTCATCTCGAACCCACTGGTAGATTTCGGAAGACACTTCAGCATTTGATGAAGTCTGTTGTTCCAATGGTTTAGTCATTGATCGATTGACAGGAGGGTGATTTAGATATTGCTGATTTAGGGATTGCTGTGCCAGCAGTCTATTGACAGCAAATTGTTGATTTAATATCTGGGCCATAACCAGCTGCTGGTTCACCAGCTGTGGACTAAGAGGTGCAGAGACAAGTCCAGGATTAAAATTAGAAATTTGGGGCCTGGTTGTTGGCTGACCACCATGAGGAAGTTGAGCTGGTGATGGTGGCTGGGGCAGATCAGTACCATTCCCAGGAACTGTTTGTGCTCCAAAGTTTACATGATTTGTTCCCGTCTGAGAAATAGACAGTTCAGACATGGTCTCCATTTCAGCTAGAGCAATGAGAAAAATAGAAATGAACTGAAAATACTCAAACTAACAACAATCATTGCTTGAAAAAAAAACTGTATCTTGCTAGTTTGTATGTTACATGTTAATATGCTTTGCTGTTAATACTAGCTTGGAAAACAAAAATAAATTGCCATAGATGGTAGAGTCTTATCAATTTTTGACACATTTTTTGCTGCTGTCAGCAGTAACAAAATATAGCAAAAAAGCATTTGAAAATATAGTATGCACATATATAGTTCAGTATGTTTCTGTCCTTTAATGATAGAGAGATCCTTTTCACAAGTGAGATGCACACATTTACCGTGGTTGAGTATAGTAAAACATAAAATGCCTAAAATGCATTTTACCAATCACAACTCATGATCAGGGTCATACTTCATTGCCATATTTGCATGAATGAAACAAAGCACTGGAACTGATTGGTTCATAATTCATTTTCATACAATAACAGTAAAATTCAATTAAACAAACAGGAATCAATCACATGTATCAAATAAATGTGAACTGACTGACAGTGAGGAACTTCCAGGTACATAGGACAACCAAATGGGGATGAACAGTGAAAGACTGGAAAAGTCAAGTCATTCCAAATCCATTCACAAGGGGTTAAAAACGATATGTGTGCAATCCTGGTCAATGAAACTTGATTTGATGCTGACACAACAGAGTTTCTGATCTGGGCACAATCAACAATTTAGCACAAACTGAACCCAAAATTGCACTTGCTTTTATCCCCACCAATTGTCTGCATCAAATATTTGCTTGAGCTAATTTGCATAATATGTACACAAAGTCAAGCTTATGGAAAGCAGAATGAATAAAGTTGAAAGGCAGTGCATTAGAATGATTAATTCCAGAGATAACAAAGGCCTACATAATCTGCAATTGCAGCTAAAATGAAGCAGGAGCATTAATGATAGAAAAATGTTTTGGAATGAAATAAGATATCAAGCTCTTAGAATCATTACCTTTCTTTTGCCACAGATGTGGCCAGACCTTCACAGCATTTTCTGCTTTTTTAAAAATTTGATTGCAAAGACTTTAGTTCTGTATTAGACAATGGCAGAGGGAGAGAAGACAGTGGCTAAAGTGCAGAGTTTAAACCGAGAATCAAGATGATGTCTTTAGTTCCTAATACTTAGTTGGAGGAAAATTCTGCTCACTTAAACTGGACGTGGCTAAGTAGTCGCACTATTAGTGGAGGAGTGAAGTGATGATGAGATAGAGCTGGGTATTACCCTTGTACAATGGAATTTTATGTCATATTTTCAGATGAAAATAATACATGAGAATTGGGAAGAGGCCAATGAGAACATCCTAAGAGACATCAAAGGGTATTGGTATGGGCACAGGAAGAGAAACCATTACTTATGATACTTTCGCTATGAATAAATTGGAAAGAATGAAACTCCTGTCAAGCAGAGTCCCAAGTCAGCAGGATGACTGTGATAAGGCATTACAGGAGGATGGTGTGGTCAAACAAATGAAAGATTGAAGTCAGAATGAAAAAGATGTCAAAGATTCACAATGATCAGCAACTTTTAGTACAGCGATAGTAGATGCTTGAGGAGCTTCAGACAAAGAGTTCTGCAGAATAACACAACATTCAAGAATACAAGAGGTAACAGGAAGGTTAGAGATGGATAATATTTGAAATAGATAGAGGTCACAACACTTATATTTTTCTTGAGTAAAAGGTAATTATTGATATGTATGGTTTATATCTGTTCTTAATTTTCCAGTTGAGAACTAAGTCTCAATATACTTTCTGCTTTTATAAATCCCTATGCTCATATTAATAAATTGAAACACAGCTATAATTATACCTGCCCTAATACCAACCACATACCCATCTCCACAACCCAATGTGTTGTCACATTATCACTTGCAAGTAGTATATTTAAAATACTGTATATCTATTTTATCCTACCTGACACTGTTCTTTCTTAGTGATGCTAAAAAATTTGTGAACCCTGTAGAATTTTCTCTATTTCTGCATAAATATAACCTAAAATGTGATTAGATCTTCATGCAAGTCCTAAATCTAGATAAAGAGAACCCAATTAAATAACAAAAAGTTATACTCGTTCATTTATTTATTGAGAAAAATTATATTACCTATACAGTATTAGAATAAGTATGTCAACCTTTGGGGTAATGCCTTCTATAAAAGCTGTTTGGTGTTCGGTGTTCCAATCAATGAGATGAGATAGGAGGTCTGGATAATAGAGGTGCCCTGGCCTATAAAAAAGACACCAGGTCAGATAACACACACAAAATGCTGGAGGAACTCAGCAGGCCAGGCAGCATCTATGAAAAAGAGTACAGTCGACATTTCGGGCCGGGACCCTTCTGTCCTGTTTGAGTTCCTTCAGCATTTTGTTGTGTTGCTTGTTTTTCCAGCATCTGCAGATTCTCTTGTTTATAACTGGACACCAAGTCAGGTTCTCTTCTCAAGAAAGATCTGTTTATGTGCACCATCCCTCAATCAAAACAACTTTCCGAGGACCTTAGAAGAAGTGTAAAATTGCATGAAGCTAGAAAAGGCTACAAGATAATTTCTAAAGACCTGAGTGTACATCAGTCCACAGTAGGAGTAATAGTCTACAAATGGAGGAAACTCAGTACTGTTGCTACTCTCCCTAGGAGTGGGCATCCTGCAAAGATCACACTAAGAGCACAATGTGAAATGCTGAAAAAGGTACAAAAGAACCCTAGGATAACAGCAAAAGACCTGCAGAAATCTCTACAACTTGCTAAAGTCTCTGTACATGTGTTCTCTTTAAGAAAAACACTGAACAAGAATGGTGTTCATGGAAGGACACCACGGAGGAAGCCACTGCTCTCCAAAAAAACTCAAGTTTGCAAAAGACCACCAGGATGTTCTAAAACACTTCTGGGACAATGTCCTGTGGACAGATGAGACAAAGGTTGAACTTTTTGGCAGAAATGTACATTGCTATGTTTGGAGGGAAAAGGGCACTGCACATCAACACCAAAACTTCATCCCAATTGTGAAGCATGGTGGAAGGAGCATTACGGTTTGGGGCTGCATTGCTGCCTCAGGGCCTGAAATCTTAAGAACTTTCTATAAGGGCACAACTGAGAGCATTCTGACTGGTGCATCACTGCCTAGTATGGAAACTGTAATTCCCTCAATCGCAGGATTCTGAAGAGAGTGGTGTGGACAGCCAGAGCATCTGTAGATGTGAAATTCCCACTATTCAGGACATTTCCAAAGACAGGTGTGTAAAAAGGGCCTGAAGGATCACTGGGGACCTAAGTCACCCCAACCACAAACTGTTCCAGCTACTACCATCCAGGAAACAGTACCGCAGCATAAAAGCCAGGACCAACGGGCTCCGGGACAGCTTCTTCCACAAGGCCATCAGAATGATTAATTCATGCTGATACAATTGTATTCCTCATGCTGACACAATTGTATTTCTGTTGTACATACTATTTATTATAAATTACTATAAATTGCACATTGTACATTTAGACGGAGACATAATGTAAAGATTTTTACTCCTCATGTATATGAAGGTCATAAGTAATAAAATCAATTCAATTCATTTCAAAAGTTTGCAAAATCATTGAGGGAACATTGAATTCAAAATTGTATCAAGACATTTTCCAGGAGAATGTCCAGGAAGCAGTCCGTCACCTGAAACTTGACAGAAGTTGGATGATGCAACAAGACAATGATCCAAAAGACAAGAGTATATCAACAACAGAATGGCTTAAAAAGAAGAAAATTTGTATTTTGGAATGGCCAAGTCAAAGTCCTGACCTTAATCCTATAGAAATGTTGTGGAAGGACCTAAAGCAAGCAGTTCATGCTAGGAAGACCACCAACATCCTAGAGGTGAAAAAGTTTTGAATGGAGGAATGGCCTAATACAGGACTGATCAACAGTTACCTGAAATGTATGGCTGGAGTTATTGCTGTACAAGGGAGATCACACCAGCTACTGAAAGCAAAGGTTCACATACATTTTCCGACAAATACATGTAATATTGGATCATTTTTCTCAATAAATAAATGAACCAGTATACTGTTTTTTGTGTTATTCATTTAAATGGGTTGTCTTTATCTAGATTTAGAACTTACCTGAAGATCTGATCACATTTTAGGTCATATTTATGCAGAAAGAGAGAAAATTCTACAGGGTTCACAAACTTTCTAGCACCACTGCACATTTGTATAAGATGATAAGAGTCAGAGGGGATAGCCTGCAACTTTTTCCCAGGTGTCAGAACGGCTAATACAGGAGGGCATAATTTTAAGGTGACTGTTGAAAATTATAGTAGGGAAACCAGGGGTAGTTTTTTTTAATTACAGAGAGTAGTAGGTGTGTGGAATCCACTGCCAGGGGTGGTGGTAGACATACTGTAGGTATATTAGGGACATTTAAGAGACTCCTAGATTAAGAACATAGATAAAAGAAAAATGCAGGGCTGCGTGGAAGGGATGGGTTAAATTGCTCTTGGAGTAAGGTTAAAAGGTTAGCACAACATTGTGTGGGCTGAAGGGCCTATATATTGTGTTGTACAGTTTGATGTTCTATGTTATATTAACATAGGAAGTTCACATTGCAAATGTGTTAATAGCAATTTAAATGAAACTAATTGAATAGATAATTTTAAAACTCATCAGTCCAATTTATACCCTCTAATCCCTTTGCATGAAGTTTTGGTCTTGACAACCTAAATGCAATGCCAGTAGTAATTGGCACATTTTGAACAATTTGAGTCATGGATTAATACATAGTTTGCTGTTTAAAACAAGTGGTAAATGGCAAAAATAGTATAGGATGGACAGATCATATCATCACCTAAACTATGTACTACTGTTTCAAGAAACCAGAAGCCACATAGTTAACTATTGGATCAAACAGAACAGTTGTTAGAAGAAAAAAATGCAAGCATTAAAAAGGAAAAAATCACTTAAAATTATGAGAAGTCTAAAGGTAAAATGAAGGAGGACTTTAGTTATGGGGAGTGATTGGATAGGCTGGTCTTAATGGCATGATGTGATGTATATAAGATCATGAGAAGCATGGGTAGGGTAAACAATCAAAATCAAAAAGCATAGATTTAAGATGAGAGGAAGGAGTTTTAAAGAAAATCTGAGAGCTAAATTTATTTTACACAGAGAGTGGCTGACATCTGGAATGAACTGCCAGAGGTGATGGTGGAATCACAATAATTATGATTAAGAGGCATTTAGTCAGACTCTTAAATAGGCAAGGCATAGAAAGATATTGTCTAAATGTGGGCAGATGGGTTGCTGTAGATGGGCATTTCTGAGCTTCAATGATTGAGCTGCCATGGAAAATGAACTGCCAAGAAATCTTCGGTGGACACAGCCTTAAGGAGCCAGTAAAGCAAGTAAACACCAATTAAATTATATCAATCAGCTTCAAATACCTTTCAAGTCCTTAGTTTATTAACTTATGTTAATGTGTGCCACCTAAAACATGAGTTAACATTTCTCTTTTAAATATTGAATGAGTTGCTGTGCATTTCCAACATTTTCAGTTCATCAGTCACACTTCAATCAGTTTCAATGAGTTTCATCTCTGCCAGTGTAGCTATTAAAATTAAGATGTCACCTGAGTTTTCTAATAAAACTAACTGTACCACGAGATTCTGCACAATTTCAGATTTGGGGTTGGGAAGTCTACAAATTCTGAACAAACCCCAGATTTAATATTTTTAAATTACACCAGTAAATATTCAGCAAAATTCCTAAAAACGGTACAGCTTGACTGAATACTCGTCCCACTTTAAGATACCAGTCAAAATTGACTCTGTGATTTGTAAGCATTCACAAAGCTAATTCATTAACATTTACTGTATTAACATGGGCAATAGCATGCGAGAGTTACTGGAAAAAAATCACAAAATCAGTATGATCCTTAAAACAAATCAAATAAAATGCTCTTCCATTTGCCTTGTGTCTTTGACTGCACTAATTTCAGCTAATTTAGCTACCATCAATTTCTGAGGGCAGTGCTCTTCAGTTAATTTTTACATATCATAAAAAACACTAAAAAGGACATTGAGCCAGAAATTCACACTACTTTCATTAAAATAATTATTTTACCAGTAAAAATAAAAATTATTAATAGCTTCTTTGGACATTATTTAGAGTTGTTTATTTTACTTTATGAATGATGATAAACAATTATAAATTGCATTTTCTCTCAAACTAACTTACACAAATATCTGGAATTGACACTTTTTTCTCTGGGAAATGAATGCTGTAAACCATTGCCTCAGGGTAAAACAAAATGTCTTATTATTCTTGAAGCAGCAAGAAATTCACAGTTTTTATGTCATCTTTACATATTTACCATGTGGCCTCATCTGGAACTCCAAACACAATACCAGACTGATAAAACGCAGAGCCATTATATTTGCAATGTTACTTTTTTTTGCAAAGGTCTTACCATGAACATCTGTGAATCAGTGATGAGTTATGTTTTGAGTTACTAATATCCATTAAAAGAGTTCTTACTGTCAGAATGTTTTCTCAGTTTTTGTGATAGCTTAAGCATACACAAAAAGTATTTTAAAATTAAAACAATGCTAGTTCACAGACTTGCAGTAAAATTTGTCACTGCTTCACTTCACATTGAAAATGTTCGTGTAATTTATTTGTTGTATGTTATGTAATACCCCTGGGGTTCTATTCTGAAAACGCATCTGCAATCATTTTTTCATCATAATTGCTGATTCCAGTCGTTAACAATGATCATTTTGGCTGTGAATTATTCTGAAAAGTGTTGCTTCACCTCTTGGTCCTAATACGGTAATTTTCCTCTTGTAGTTCAGCACTCTGATGAATAATATTGAGGCTATGAAAAATAATTACTATAAAAATATTTCAGATTTGAGATGCTCAGAATAAAACAGAAAAAAAGACAAAATTTACTACAGAGAAAATGTCATAATTTCTAGAGGGTTTTTCATTATCTCACTATAGTGTCTAAACCAGTGTTATTCCAGACCATGATGCACTTGAACTAATGCCCCTTACAATTCAACATTCTGTTATTCCACTCTTTTGGTCTCAAGGGTGCAGGATTGACAATAGTAGATAACAGAACTTATACATTCACTTTTATGCAGGTGCTGAATATAGCTATCACTGGAAGGTCAAGTACAGTGCTACCGCCATCAAAGCCAGACAATAATCCAGTCATGACAGTGGTACTGTAACACAACCTCAGACAAGTGCTTTTATATTCAGTGCATGTGATTTCCATTGTCCAAATATGATATCTCTCAAATCATAATGGTACTGAGCATTTTTCACACTGAAATGTACACGTCAGACAATTAGAGCGCTCATTCACTAACTTCTTGTAATTACGAATATTTGTTACTTCATCTCAATCAATGATCAGTGAGAAATAAACATAGACCATTTTCTAAAATTTAAAATATCAAATGTTTAAATAGCCCATGGTTTTCAATATCTCTGCTGAAATAATCAAATAAGACATAGATGAGCTAATAGTCATGCATAACCACAGATCTACATACAGCACAGCAAACATTTCTGTAATTAAGATCCAAATGCTTCTCATTTTTAAATAATTAAAATTTCCTGTCTTTTCATATTTAGCTAAAATGCTTTGAAGTAATTGTGCATATAGTTAGAATTTCATTTTCAAATAGATAAAATACAATATTAGACCTACATTGAAAAAGGAAGTGCTCACATTACCATCACAATGAACTGATCAGTTATTTTCCTTGCTTACCAATCATGTCTTTTGTCTTCTTAAAATGTTTATACCATCTTCCAAATTCTTGACATTTTGCTGCTGATACATTTGCATAGTAAGTGCTGTTTACAATGGAGGAAATCATACTCTGCATTTAAAGAATAAAACCTTCAGTCAGAAACAAATAAATTGAAACCTCATTTCAGTAGGTATACAGTATGTCTTATGCCCAAAGCAGTGAAAATGATTAAAGTAAACATTTAGAGCAGAAACATTAAAAGCCTTAGCTCTGTCAGTTGGCTATGAGACAGAAGATTGTGTGCTTAAGTTCAGCTGTAAAGATTTGAACATAAAAATCTAGGCTGACACCCCAGTGCATACTAAGGTGATCACAAAACATTAAGATGCAGTCACTTTTGGGAAAGATGTTAAATTCAGTTCCCTCTGTTGAATCAAAGATCCCAAGACATTGCACTGAAAAGCAGAGAAATTATCCTTAATGTCCTGGCCAATAATTTTCACTCAATCAATATGGCTAAGGAAACAAATAGCTGATCTTTATCAAATGGTGTTTGCAAATTGCTACTCTATTTCACACGAGTGAATCTGCAGATGCTGGAAATAAATAAGAACACAAAATGCTGGCAGAACTCAGCAAGCCAGACAGCATCACTCCTGATGAAGGGTTTGGGGCCGAAACGTCGTCACTACCTCCTCCCATAGGTGCTGTCTGGCCTGCTGAGTTCTGCCAGCATTTTGTGTTTTTATTTGCTACTCTCTTTCCTCTGTTTTAGTGTTGCTACTTTAAATTTGTAACACACTTTAGGACATCCTGAGATCCTGAAAATTGCTATGTAAACCCAACTTGCTTTTTAATCAAACCTAATTTAACACCGTTGCTTGAATTAACAATTTCAGTTTACTTTTACATGTTTTATTTTTCTTCTCAGTTTTATAATTTGGTGACAGTTTGGTGATAGTTTACGAAGGATATACCAAATTCAGAAAACCATCACTGTAATGGTTCCTTCTTCTGCATCTTATTTTTATTTTGTTTTTATTTAGACAACCAGCACAGCAACACGCCCTTCTGGGACAACAAACCCATGCCGCTCAATTACACCAATGTACACAACGGGTTATGTTACTAACCTTTATGTCTTTGGAATGTGGGTGGAAACAGGAACACCCAGAGGAAACCCATATGGTAATTGAGAGAATATACTAACTCCTAACAGGCAGTGGCAGGAGTTGAACCGAGGCCGCTGTTGCTGTGATCGCATTACACTATCCACTATGCTTCTGTGCCACCTTGTATCTTCACATATGACAGATGCAAATACTAATCAAAAGTAACAGGTCCCACAAAGCAAGCCCTATTAATTTGGGGCTTAGCATGTTTAAATGAAGGTAATCAACTCATCAAGCATTTTTCAAGGATTTGCTGCTGCAAAATTCTGTAATCATGAACCCCAATCTAGCCATGCACACTTAATGCACTGAAAAGCTTTTCCTTCAAAAGATCTGGCATTGCAAAGTTCTTGAGAGAAAAACAAAACAGGTTAAAATCTAGATTCAAAGATGCAGAGATAAGGTGCATCATGGAGAAGGGAGGTCAGAGACAATGGGATAGGATTTTGGTGTCAGTGGAGGATCATCTGCTGCAGAGAACAAGGACAGAAAATCATGGACTTCATGATCCATGTAATAATTCCAATACAATTTTCATCACTAAAATTGTGTTTTACTGTGCACATATACTGTACTTGTTGGTTGTGATTGCAGTACAGATCACAGCCAAGAATTTGAACTGTTTCTTCTAAATGATATGCAGAAAACTAATGTAATTGTTTATCATTCTTTCCTTTATTAGATCAGATAAATTTTACAAATAAGCTCTTACATTCTTATGAAATAAATTAGAGGACTAATAAGGCATAATATTTGAAAAAGTTCCAAAACCTTATTTGTTATGTCTGATTTGCAACCTACATCATGAGCATGCAGGTAATTTGGAACTTTTATGTCTTAATATGGTTTGAAGAAGTGAATAAAATATAATTAAAAGATGTCAAATAAATAATATTTAATATTGTAAGCTCACTGTTATTAGCCCTGTTCCCATGAGGTTTTCATTTTCATAGCACTACTTCCTTCACTATAATCATGTTATTTTGAGGGAAAACATCATTTAAAACATGACCAAAAAGATAAAAAAGACATAAATAGAAACAATATAAGGGATTTTTTAAATAAATTGTAAAAAATGGAGCAAATTTCCTTTTACAACAGAAGCAACTCGTAGAACTGAAATATATTTTAAGGAAGATAAAATTCAATGCATGGAATAAAAGCTCCCATAGAAATGGCTAACACAAACATTTTAATTTATCTATAATTCCCAGCCCAAGTTTACAAACAAACAAAAATGATGAAAAGCTTCAACCTCTTTAGGTAGAATTCTCGCTACAGTTGGCAGCAGCTATTTCAATTACTGCAATTTGCAAAACATTATCGATTGAACATTATACTGATATTCTGTCTACTGTATACTTCTAGTTCTCAAACTATTAACAGTATTGTATTCTACTAATATATGAAGCAGCTTAGTCCTTCAAGAAAATGTTAGGTCAAAAACAAACCAATAAATATTTACGATGAAAACAACATTAAAGAGCAAATGCCCACAGTGACTATTTAACCTCCCTGTAAATAATAATTTCGTGATCAACAATAGATTTGGTTACAATACCAGAAATAGAATGTTAAGGGCAAAATTGTTTGTGTAATATCCAAAATAAAATTTAACAGAATGGAACAGACACTCATGGCACAATGGGTTATCAGGCAGTGCATTCCTTTCCATTTCAGTCCCAGGGAAAACAATTATTATTTTCCTGCCGCCAGCTGTTCACCGTCACAACTGAATGAAGTTAGCAGCTTGATCTATTCCCTGAAACAGGTGATCCAAATTCACCACTGCAGTCATGATAGGTCTCAGAGAAGAGGAAAACATGAATTTAATTTTTCTTGTTGATAATATGAGTTGGAGTGGGGATAACTTCTTTTATCCATGTTGTATGCACTATGGTACTTTGTTGAATCCTGACAGTGTAGCGGTGTGCTGCACGCAGCGCTAAAATTACAACACGGAGTCGGTAACTGCAGTCGAAGGAAAAAAACTTTATTCGAAATCCTCAGCCTCACTTTTAAGCCTCCCTCAACCTGCCCCCTGTGGCGCAGAGGCTCCAAAGCTCTGTGCTCGCAAACCCCCGTAGGCTATCTCCCTTAGCCGGAAAGCTGGCTAATTGTGAGCCGGTTCGGATGTGTCAGGAAATGGGTCACCACAACAGGATGGATTTCATGCCTTTTGTAGTCTCCAGTCTGAGAAACCCTTACCTATAACTGAATTCTTAATGCATGTAGTCAGTGTTTAACTTTACAGGGCAAACATTGCACCTGATATAGAATGGTTATCTGCATAGACCTGAAGTATCTTAAACGATGAGCAAATACAGGTAAGATAAGTTTCAACACTTCAGGGGAAATAAAACAGAAACACTAAGTATGTTCAAATGCTGATGTGCAAAGGAACCTGGCAATCATTGTACATAAGTCACTGAATGGTAACTTGCAGATGCTGCAGTCAATTTTGAAATGTTATGCGGCTCTTTATCGCAACAGATTTTACTGGAGTAAAGATGCCTTATTATAATTATATTGACCCTCGGTGAGACCACACCTGGATTAATACGTTCAGTTTTGGCAGCTTACCTAAAAAAATAACATGCTAGTTACAGGGATATATTAAAGGTTGGTGCAGAAAAATTGATTCAGTGTCTGTCTTATGAAGAGAGAATGACTAAGCTAGGTATGCATTCTCTACTTTTTAGAAGAATGACAGGGAATCTCAATGAAATACACAAAATTCTTGAGGGCCTGACAGGTGAAGCATGGGACGATGTCATTCCCCTTTCTTAAGGAGCTAGAACTGGGAGCTGCTGACTCAAAAGAATAGAATGACCACGTAGGAACTGAAATGAGTTTAACTTTTTTTTCCACTTAAGGGCGTGGTGAATCTTTGGATCTTTGAATCATGGTGCTCTTAAGCATTTCTCACTGATTGCATTAAAAAAGAGAGTTGATTAAAGAAATAGATGAAATGGGGCTAGTTCAGGTAAATTGCGGTCAAGACAAAAGATCAGCCGTAATCGAGATGAACATCAGAGTACATGAGTGGGGCTGAACGATCTATCATTGCTCCTGATTCTTAGGTTCTTGTGAAATATGAGTGAGAAATATTCCCAAAAAAATTAGATACTATCCTAATTAAGTATTAAACTTGAAAAATAAAATGTTTTCAAACACACAAAATACTGGAGGAACTCAGTGGGTTAAGACTCCAGTTTACTTATCACATGTATATCGAAACATGTGCAGGTCTTTTCTTCTTTTTACAATCACAAGTCACCGCTAGGTACTGAGAATATCAAGTACTACAGGCCTATCCCATCAATAGCGATGGAACTCGACTTACTGTGCACTGCTGGGCAGAGCACAGAGTGATTATCCTGGATGTTTTTAGTTGTGATTGGAAGACCCTGTTGGACATTGGTATCGTAGAATACCGCGTATGGGTTCGCTGGTTGGTTCGCGAGACCAATGGTGGGGGAGCTGCGTTGTTTCAGCTGTGACATGGACTAGATCTTGGCTGCTGAGTCACCGGCTGCAGCCGAAGCAGTGTGGGGCGCACTGTGATGCGTACTTCATCGGGGACTGACCTCTCCCATTGCTGCTGCCCTCCGGTGTTCGCTCGGTGGAAAAAACAAGCTGGACTGGGACAACTTACCATCATGCCACAGAGGAATTTGGGATATATATATATATTTTCTCTTTGTAACTATATGTTTTTCTGAAATCATAATCATATGTGCTATGTACAGTAATGCATTCTGCACCTTGGCCCCAGAGGAAAGCTGTTTTGTTTGGCTTTGAACTGGAGAGGGTTCAAAGGAAGTTTGCAAATATGATTTCCAGGGATCGAATGGCTTGCCATGTGAAGAACGTTTATTGGCTCTGGGCCTCTATTCACTAGAATTCAGAAGAATGAAGGGTGACCTCATTGAAACCTATCAAATGGTGAAAGGCCTTGACAGAATGTAGAGAGGATGTTTCCCATGGTGGGAAAGACTAAGACCCGAGAACACAGTCTCAGAATAGAGGGGCGTTCTTTTAAAATAAAGATGAGGAGGAATTTCTTTATCCAAAGAGCAGTGAATCTATGGACTTCTTTGCCACAGACAGATGTGGAAGCCAAGTCTGTATGTATATTTATGGCAGACGTTGATGGATTCTTGACTGGTCAGGGCATGATGGGATACAGGAGATTGGGGCTAAGAGGAAAATTGGATCAGCCATGATGAAATGGCCTAATTCTGCTCCTATATCATATTATCTTATATTCATTTATGGTTGAAAGATAATTAAACTTGAACATACAGTGAAATATGAGGAAATCTGCAGATGCTGGAAATTCAAACAACACACACAAAATGCTGGTGGAACACAGCAGGCCAGGCAGCATCTATAGCGAGAAGCATTGACGTTTTGGGCCCACTACCAAGCACATCTCTCACCCCCCCCCCCCCCCTTTCTGCAGGGATTGCTCCCTACGCGACTCCCTTGTCCACTTGTCCCCCCCCCCACCAATCCTTTCCCACCGATCTCCCTCCTGGCATTTATCCTTGTAAACGGAACAAGTGCTACACCTGCCCTTACACTTCCTCCCTCACCACCATTCAAGGCCCCAGACAGTCCTTCCAGGTGAGGTGACACTTCACCTGTGATTCAGCTGGTGTGGTATACTGCGTCCGGTGCTCCCAGTGTGGCCTTTCATATATTGGTGAGACCCAACGCAGACTGGGAGACCGTTTCGCTGAACACCTACACCCTGTCCGCAAGAGAAAGCAGGATCTCCCAGTGGCCACACATTTTAATTCCACGTCCCATTCCCATTCTGATATGTCCATCCATGGCCTCCTCTACTGTCAAGATGAAGCCACACTCAGTTTGGAGGAACAACACCTTATATACTGGCTGGGTAGCCTCCAACCTGATGGCATGAACATTGACTTCTCTAACTTCCGTTAATGCCCCTCCTCCCCTTCTTACCCCATCCCTGACATATTTAGTTGTTTGTTTTTATCTCTCTCTCTCTCTGCCCATCACTCTGCCTGTTCTCCATCTCCCTCTGGTGCTCCCCTCCCCCTTTCTTTCTCCCGAGGCCTCCCGTCCCATGATCCTTTCCCTTCTCCAGCTCTGTATCACTTTTGCCAATCACTTTTCCAGCTCTTAGCTTCATCCCACCCCCTCTGGTCTTCTCCTATCATTTTGCATTTCCTCCTCCCCCCACTTCTTTCAAATCTCTTAGTATCTTTCCTTTCAGTTAGTCCTGACGAAGGGCCCCGGCCCGAAACGTCGACAGTGCTTCTTCCTTATAGATGCTGCCTGGCCTGCTGTGTTCCACCAGCATTTTGTGGGTGGTACAGTGAAATATCTCACTTAAATGAATAGTCAATGTTTCAGGTTGAGATCCGTCATCAGGACTGAATCAAAAGACAGAGGGAAAGAGAAGAGCAAGAGCAGTTCTTTATTAAACACTGTGGAGATTTTTTTGTGTGTCAGGGGTGGTTTGGAAGAAGGGGGAGTAGAATAACTGCTTCAACTGACGACTTCATTGTCTTTCTAACAGTTGTGGAATAGCCATCGACATATAATTAGTTGTTATCGATTCTAATAAAAGGATCCTGCATTAGGCCCGATTTATAAATGAATAAATCTGACCTAATCAGTCCACCACTATCCCTATCAGTTCACCTGACACAGTTTAACCATGCAGCATGCCATACTAATGTTTGCTATTCTAAATCGAACAAAAAGAGAACTTTAAGGTGGGGGGGGGCATTGATTATGAAAACATAAATAACACAATGCTATTTCTTTCAAAGTTGTGAAGTAAATATTATTCTACAGTGGTCATTAGTGATTTCAATGGCCTCAATATAATTTTGCATATTAAATTCATATATTATTGCCTGCCACACAAGGGTTGGCTGTAATGCAAAGTATTCCACAATTTGGTCTTACTTCAAACTCACATAAACCCAGAGAAAGCTTTAATCTGGAAATCTATCCCAAAGTAGCCTTAATGTTGGGGGGGGGGGGGGGGGGGGGAGGCCAAATCCTTTCAATTATTGAAGATGATTACAATGAAATTTGTTGTATTTGTTTATTATTAAAGTGGCCAGTCAGTCAGAAATGTGGGCAAGATTAGAACCATGGGTTTCTGGAAGGCTGGAGCCTGTGATCTTAGTCACTCCCACATAACTGACTCATTGCTCTAAAGGGAAATGTAGCAAACTTTACATTATAAGTGTTGGTAATTAAAAAGGAACCAGAGCCAGACTTAGAGAAAATTACATTGGGAAGTACGTTAGAATTCACAAAATGTCAGCCCTATGCAAATTCCTAAGTCCTGCTTAGTTTAATGCCATTGAACCTCAGAAGCTAATTCTGCTTGATCATAAGGGAGTCAATTCTACAACTCTTGCAAGCACTTATCTACTATTCCTTTTAACATTCCTTATTTCAAAAAATCTTCTGTTCACTCGATAGTGATCATATATATGACTATTTATGCACTTCATAGGCCTTCCATATCATCAAACACACCGTGAAGAAGACTTAAGGAAGTTATATAACCTCCTGCTGCTTATCATATATTGCTTTAATTTAACTGTTGAACTAGTACTCCTCCATTTTGCAAATCACTTGCAAAAAAGCAAGGGCACAGAGTGTACTCTGAGTGGGGGAGTTTGGTGTCAATCACCAAGAATAGCTTGGTAGCATCAGCACCTAAGCAACTGGCCAAGTTCTGAGGGACACAACCGTGAATGAACAGACAGTAAAGGAACCTGTTCAGGGGCAATCCACCAGAGTTTTCTCTCTGTTTTTCTCTCAGAGTTTTCGCTGTTGTGATTCAATGTGCCCAAGACAGTTTTCCCAGTATTGACCTCTACAGTTTCAGATGAAACCAAGACCTAACTTCACAGTGCGCTCACCCTCTAACGTGTTGCATTGGATTATGATGGTGCTGAAAATGATATCTTCAGAATGCAGCCAGAAGCTCAAAACTAATCATCTGGGAGACTCTGAGTCAGAAGCTTCTCAAAGCCAGCACAAATTCACGGCCTGGCATTTCTGCAAACCACTATTCACTTCAAGCCAGATGAATAAATTCTTTTCAGTCACAAGCACTGAGAGAAATACACATATACTGAAAATTTGCTCAAGCTTAAAATAAAAAGTTTACATGCATGCTATGAAGCAAAGCGGAGGCTATGGACAGAATTGAACCTTGCCGTGAGGGGATGACTTGATTAAAGGTCTCTAGTTCTGTCACATCCAATTGTGAATAGCAATGGACAATCAAACAATGAATAAAGACGAAGTAGCATCTTCAACAATAGCTGAGTCCAGAGGATGTGAATGCAAACTACATTACTGATATTATTTTGAAAACAAAAATGTCAAGTGTATGATCTATCACAGCTTATCTATCACACCACTGCAATGTTTGGTTTCAGACCATGTCACTAATTCAAAGGTGTACAATATAACTCCAGATTATTCAAAGTCACTTCCAGTACACAAGTGTGAAGGAGAATGAAGTAATTGCTATTCTGTATCCAATGCAGCACCAGAAAACACAATAAGATAAAGAGCACAATAATAAAAATTACAATAACTATAAATACATATGATAGCTTATATACCTAGATTAATTGTACGTCCATAAAGTGATGCTAGAAACAGGAGTATCTGTACATAAGGTGACTGACAGGAAATGATAAAGTAGTGGTGGTTTGGGGTGTGGATGGGTGGATTAGTGAGTGGAGATGCTGATCAGACACTGCTTGAAGAAAGTTAATGTTTTGAGTCTGGTGGCCCTGGTGTAGATGCTACGTAGCCTCCTCCCTGATGGGAATGAGACAAGTAAGCAAGGGGGGTGAGACCCTTCATGATGTTACTTGCCCTTTTCTGGCACCTTTCTGTATGTACTGTATGTCCTTGTTAGTGGTAGGCTGGTGCAGGTGATGTGTGGACAGCTTTAGCTACCAGTTGGGAGAGCCTTCCTGTCCACCACAGCGCAGTTTCTGCAGCATGCAGTGATGCAGCTTGTTTGGGTGCTCTCTATGGTGCATTTGTAAATGATGTGAGTATAGATGTGCAAAGTCCAGGTGTCTTCAGCCTACTCAGAAAGTAGAGGCATTGGTGAGCTTTCTTGATTGTGTAAAGTGTGTTCTACCACCATGAGAGGTTGTGTGAGATGTGCACTCCCAGGAGTGTGAAACTGGTCACAGTTTCCACTGCTGTGTCAAAGGCTCAAAGGCATTTATTTTCAAAGCATGTATCCATATACAACTCTGAAATTTGTCTTCTCCAGATAGCCAAGAAACAACATGGAAGTCATTCAGAGAGGAACATCAAACCCACAACCCCACACAAAAAATAACAACATTCTGATTATCAACCCTCCAAACACCCTTCCCCTGCATAAAAACATGCCAAGAACATCCACCCTCAAAAAACAACCCCTCCACAGCACAAAAACAGCGCATCAACCCCCAAGCTGTGTCATTGATGTAAAGAGGGGTGGGAGTTCTCCAGAAATCAATAACCATCTCCTTTGTCTAGCTGACATCAAGGAAGAGATTATTTGCCTCTCTTCCTCCTCCTCTGTGTAGGCAGTCTCATATTGTTGGTGATGAAGCCCAGGACTGTCATGTCATCAGTGAATTTGACAATGGGAGTGGTCGGGTGCTTGGCCATGCAGCCACGTGGGAGCAGAATGTCAGCAATGTCCTCAGCGCCCGTGTTGAGGATGATGGGGAGGAAGGAGCTGTTGTGCATCTTGGCTATCCGATGTCTATTGGTTAGGAAGTCGAACATCCAGTTGCACAGGGGTGTATTTAGACCGAGGAATAGGAGTTTGTTCACCATGGTCTGTGGGACAATAGTGTTGAACATTGAACTGAAATCTAGAAACAACGTTCTGACACAAATGTCCTAGTTTTCTAGATGTGTGGGGACCAGGTGCATGACCTCTGTCATAGAGCAGTTTTGTCAGTAAGCATTTTCATGAATGTCCAATGTGGGGGGAAAGGAATTTTTGATATGTGCTATAAGTGGCTGCCTGAGAGTTGTTCTGTCTCCAGACTTGAGAACAGTGTCATGGACCTTTAGTAGGGAGTGCACCTCTGCATTCAGCCAAGGATTCTGGTTGAGCCGTGAGATAACCATTGAAAAGGCATAGATTGAATGGACTTTTTTCCAGGGTGTAAATGGCATAATCTTAAGGTGATTGATTAATATATTGGGAGAGGGTGTCACAGCTAAGTTGTTGTTGTTGTTGTTTTTTTTTTAAAAACACACACAGAGAGTGGTGTGTGCATAGAATGCTCTATCAGGGATGGTGGTAGAAGCAGATATATTAGGAATATTTAAGGGAATTTTAGACAAGTACATGGATTTTAGAAAAATGGAGGATTATGTAGGTTAGGTTAATACTGGGGTAGACTAAAAAGTCAGCGCAAGATTGTGGACTGAAGTGCCTGTTCTATGCTGTAATGTCCTACATTCAGAGTGTTATTAACTGAACCTACTAATAACAGCAACAAATGGTATGACCTGCCAACATATCCTATTGTTGTCCTGACGACACGCTCCAAACTAACCATGCCTTTATCCAAGCTGTTCCAGTACATCTGTAACAATGGCATCTATCTCGACAATATGAAAAGTTCTCCAGGCATTCTCTATTCATGATCTAGCTAATTCTTGTCCTCTTGATCTGTGCCCAATCATCTAGAAAATATTGGAAGGTACTAATTACTATTAGGCAGCATTTAGTTATTAATAATCTGTCTCATCTGGATTCCAGTTGGATCAGTGGGGGACCAGAATAATACATTTCAGCCTTGATCCAATCTCTTGGTATTCAAAGTAGCATTTCATGATGCAATATTAAGGCATCCTAGTAAAATATGGATAAATGAAATTGCAGAACTCCGCCATGGATGATCCCAGATCCAGCTGCGGGGGGGGGGGGGGGGTGACAACCTCATCCCATAAAAATCCAGTGCTACAGAAACACAAACAGAAGCTCCAATGACCTCATCCTCGGAAGAGGAAAGATACAGCAAGAAGATGTGTTACACATGGGAACAACTGAAAATCTGGTCCAGGGCAGAGGACTCTGGTGAGATGCTCCTGGTGGCCTATGCCCTAACAGGGTGATGAGAGGTGGAGGAGGAAGAAGATGACGACGACAAATGAGATTGCATGAAAAATGTCTGCATTAATTGGAAACTATGATAACAGGAGTCTAATCTTCTGAGTCCTGGACAGAACCACAGGAATTCACCAGGCAAAGACTTAAGCTCCGACTTCACCAACAGTCATCAAAGACAAGCCCCCTATCACAAAGAGAGAAGTGGAGCTGCATGTCAATGATTGTTCCACTTGCAATGCCTTTAGAGCTTGAGGCAGACCATGCCACAATGTGGAAGACCTAATCAACACATAGACATGCACTGAGAAGTGGCGAGTAATGTTCATCCCACTCAGATGTCAGGCAGTAACTATTTCTACAGAAGAAAATATAACCATGAACGGATGGCATTCCCTGACATTATGATCAATGAATATCCGCTAAATTCCTGTGAACCAACATTGACTAGAAACTTAAATGGACCAGTCATATAAATAAAGTGGCTGCAACAACAAGTCATAGACTGGTTTCCTCCAGAAACCTTTTAAGTTACCAGTTTTGTTTTATGATACGTAGCCTAATACATTGATAAAGCAAGCCTTCTGGCAGCAATAAAGGTCCTCCACCTCTGTCTGTCCTTGACCATCTTCTCTACTGTGCCCCAGGTATCATAGGTACATTTGATGTCAGAGAAATGTATGCAATATACATCCTGAAATGGTTTTTTCTTTGCAACCATCCACGAAAACAGAGGAGTGCCCCCAAAGAATGAATGACAGTTAAATGTTAAAAGCCCAAAGTACCCCCAGCTTCTCTCCCTCCCGTGTGCAAGTGGCAGCAAGCAACGATCCCCCTCCCCCCACCAGCGCCATTAATCCTCCTATTTCAAGTATGGTTCAGGATACTCATTTCTGCCTCAGTGCCAAGTTGTCTTTGGTCTTCTGTGTTTCCCCTGCCCTTCAGAGTCCAATGAAGTGCTGTCTCTCACCTCATCACATGCTCAGTCACTCTCCAACACTTCCTCATGATGATTGTAGCTATGTCCTCTTGGACAAGGCAGAAGGTTTATGTGAACTTTAGGTTTTCATCCAAGCCATATATCAGCCTGACTTGGAAATAACACTAATTCATCGTTTCTTGGTCAATAATCTGGACCTCAACACTTAACAATACTGTACAGTGGAAGTTCCTTCACCATAAGATTTACAATGGTTCAAGCAGGTAACTCACTGCCTCCTCCTTTTTAAAGATGGTCTAATGCTGGCCACGCCAGTGCTAACCAGAGTCTGTGAATGAATATATTAAACAAAATACACATCAGAATCTTTTGGAAATATTTTTTTGAAAATCAGGGGTACTATAGACATCCAACTCTATGCTGCATTCAAGATTATACAACAGGCAATGTTTCGCTATCTAAACTTAACTGTTCAAACTTTGCAATGCATTGTCTAAATAATTCTCAAGTCTTAAAACTTCAACTTACACTGAAGTGTCCATCCTATTCGTATATTAAAAATTGATCTGAAATATTCTATTTTATACTAAAATATGCTAATCTGTAATGAATTGTTCTTCATATAAAATTCAGTCAAAACTTCAGCAAACATTTTTGCTTAATTTGATATGGTTTGTTCTGCACTCTAATAACACTGGCTTGGCACATAATGTCCCAAGGTTCCACCAGACTAAACAAAATCACGGGCCAAAGTTATTAGAATCCAGAGAAGCATCAAAAGAAAAGGTAATGTCCTAATCAGAGTATGTTGCAACACAACAAATTAACAAAATTTACCACTGGAGATTAATTGACTATTAGTGAACTAGGTTTTATTATATGTTGCTCTAATTAATTATTATAAGGAAATCACAGATACAATGAACATTTTCATGCTTCCTTAGGTTCAAAAACCTGTGTGAAGAGGTTAATTATTGATGTGCAGTAATTGAGTGACTCAGAATTTTTTTAATGAACCACTCCAAGATTCTTTTAACATCATCCTTCTGAAATGGTGGGTATTAAAATATAGATAATAATGGTCTAATGACTGTGAAATATTCATGGCAAACAAAGAGTTGTTTTTTTATGTACTTCTTTAACATATTTAAACTTATTCCAATTTAGGAGAAGGTCAACCAGATTCATGCCAGTTCGCAGCAAAGGAATCCCATCAGACCCACTCCTATCTCCATATTTCACTGTACTCCTGAGACATTCACTCTTTCATTGCCCCCTTCCTCCAGATCTGGTCCTTTGAAACTTGCCTACACTAAGAAATATTGTACAGTCAACAATTAACCTACCAGCATAGTTTTTGGAATGTTGGAGGGAACTGGAGGAGAGAACATACAAATTTCTGACAGACAGAAACCATGCCACCTAGTATGGAACCAGGAGTAAGAAACACTAACCACTGCCTACCAGGCCACTTTAACACACGTAAAATTACACTAAAATCTGTTCCTTTACATGCTGAAGCCAATAAACCCTCTAGTGCCACGCAAAGCCATTGACGAACATTTGAGAACACAAGTAAAAGCAGAAAATGTTGGAAATCCAGAGCAGATCAGGCAGCATCTGTGAAAAAGGAGAGTCAAATATGCTTCGTCCAATCTGGTAAACAGAGAAGACAAGTTGGTTTGAAGTTGCAGGGTGGGGAGGGGGAAAGAGATAGCCAGTTGAGATAACTATATGAGTCAATAGGCTTGTAATAGTTGCTTGTCAGTATCCCAGGCTGTGCAAAAGAGATTTATATATAAAGGGAAATATCAGAATGAAGGTAGTGTGGAAACTAACAGCAAAGGAAGAAAGTGAGTTTTATAGGAGTATAGAAAGCAGCATCAATATAATTATTTATGCTTTGGAAAAATAATGGGATAAAGTCTGAGGGGAACTAAAACATGAACTAAAACATGCATCCCACAAGAAGACAGGCATGTCGTGGGCTGACGTGAATCAGAATCAGATTTAATAGCACTGGCAGATATCATGAAATAGGTTGTTTTGTGGCAGCAGTACATTGCAATTCATAATAAGAACACCTCTTACAACAAGAAATATATTTTTAAAATAAATTAGGTAAGTAATGAAAAAAGAGCCCAAAAAAAGAGTGAGGTAGTGTACATGGGTTCATAGACCATTCAGAAATCTGACAGCAGTAGGGTAGAGGCTGTTTCTAAAATGTTGAGTGTACGTCTTAAGCTCTTGTACCTCCTCCTTGATGGTAGTAATGAAAAGAAGACATGCCCTGAGTGACGGTGGTCCTTAACAGCACATACTGCCTATTATGAGGCATCACCTTTTGAAGATATCCTCGATGCCGGGGAGGAGTGTGCCCACGATGGAGCTGGCTGAGTTTGCAACCTTCTGCAGCTTTTTCCAATCCTGTGCAATGGCCACTCCAGAGCTGAAGATGTATCTCAGTGCCTTCTTGGTATCAAGATGGCTGTGCAAATCTGTAGGCAGTAAGACCTGAAAGGTTTCTGACTAAGCTCTTAGGTATTACTAACACAGCAGGGTTCTTTTAATCTAATTCTTGGAGGAAGATAAAACTGCCGATAAATATCCCAGTGACAAGAATAAATAATTTTGTTTACATTCCAAAATGAACACAAAGCAAAGGGTACGAGGAAAACAGTATCCTGATGCTCATGTGAAATTATGAGGTAGATACATATTAGATAGTAGATACATTATATTACCACTCTATTTGTTCCCAGGAATTTTCCTTTTAAGTAAAGACTTAGAATTGAGAATGGTGATGTGAATATCATTTACATTTAAAAGATATTTTGTGTTTTTGTACTTTAAAAACAAAATTAAAATTATGTTTTGTTCAGTTAAATTGTTACCAAATATTCAGCTTTGTAGTCAAAATAAATAGGGAGTGTTTCTTAAGCATACAACTAGTAATTTGTGAATTCCAATTAACTGTCTCCTTTTATACAAGAAAAACTTGTTCTGAGGAAAAAACAACAATGTTAACTTAGGTATGACTTACATCTGATTCAAATCCTGAGGAATGTGTTTCTCAAAAACATATTTTTGTCCTGCTGAATTTCAGAAAAAAATTTAAAAATATACAATGGATGGCCTTGCAATGAACAATTTATGAATAGCTCTGTTGAGTGTAAAACTGCTGCTGCACTATGCTCAGAGAAGAGGATGTTCAGAAACATGACTGCAGTGTCAGTTACAACACCTATCAAATAAGAATTTGCATGACAACTCCCAATCTCAGAGCAGGTTTTAACTATAGGCAGAAACATGTTTATCATCTGTGAATCCTGCCTGGCTGGAACTTTAACTGTGCTGTTAAAGACAGAACTCAGAATGTGCCCAGATACTTGCTAGTGAAAGCAGCTTCCTAGAAGTGATCAAATTAAATTGTCTGACAGCAGAAAGAGGGCATTTCTGCTTCCTAAACGATTAAACTAAGATCAGATATGTTTACAAACTACTCAATTGATCTCTTGAGCACTATACACTCTACATTTAAGCCAATACTGGACTTCCTGGGGTATGTGTTAACCTGCATATGAATAAGGAGCAGGAGCAAACCATCCGGTCCCACAAGTCTACTCTGCTATTTATTAAGATTGTGGCGACATGATTGTCAGTTCAACTCTGCAAGCTGTTTTGTCCCCAGTAATCTTTCATTGCTTATCAAGAATCATCTACCTTTATCATAAAAATCTTCTAAGACTCTGCTTCCACTGCCCTTGAGGAAGTGTTCAAAGGCTCACAAACTTCTAAGGTAAAAACAAATCGTTCATCTGAGTAAAATCAGCATGACCCTTTTTTAAAGCAGTGATTCTCCCACAAAAGGAAATATCTCATCCACCCTTAACAAGCCTCCTTAGGAGTTAGAAGAATGAGAGACAGCTTGATTGAAAAATAACCCCCCCCCCCCTTAGCATTTCCTATGTTTCAATCAAGTTGCCTCTAATTCTTCTGTATTCCTTTTGGATACCATTCTAGCCTGTCCAACCTTCCCCTATAAAACAAATTTCTCCTTCCAGGTATTAGTTTAGTAAACCTTCCTCAAACTGATTCAGATACATTGACTTCCTTGCTTAAAAAGGGCAATACAGTGCACAGTACTCCTGATATGGTCTCACTAATGCCTATGTAACAGAAGCAAAATCTCCCTGTTTTCATATTTAAATTACCCTTTCAATAAACAATAACATTCTGTTTGCTTTCGTAACTACTTGAGGGACCAGCATAATTTTGTTTTATGAATAATGCCGAGCAGCACCCAGATCACGGTACAACAAAGCTCTATCATTACTCACCATTTAGATAATATACTTTTTTCCAGAGAAAACTGACAATTACACAATTTTCAGTACGTTACTACATTTGCTGGATCTATATCCATTTGTAGTATTCATTTGTCTTCTTTCCAACTAGCTTTTTTAAATGCCAGTAAACTTATTAACTATACCTTTGTTGTCTATGACCAAGACATATATAAACTGTAAAGAGATGAGGCTCCAGCACTGATTTCTGTGACACCCTATTGGTTACATCTTGATATGCTAATAAACACTAATTTAGGCCGACTGTATGTTTCCTGTTAGCCACACAACCTTCTGTCCACACTATCATGTTAACTCTGCAGCACAAACTGTTGTTTTCCACAATAACTTTGATATAGCAACTTTTCATAACCCATCCAACTTCTTCTTGTAGCTAATACTCACTAATCCAGGCACATCTTGGTGAACCTCTTTTGCATCCTTCATAAAGCCTCCACATCATTAGCACATTCTTCAGTTCCCCTTTAGCCATCACATATGTTCCTTCTTCAAAGAACTCTAGTAAGTCAAACAAGCCTGATTCCCCTTTCATAAAATCATATTGACTTGCCTGGTTACCCTATATTTCTCAATTGGCATTACTATAATATCTTTAATTATGGTTTCTGACATTTTTCCAGGACAGATGTTAAACTGCAGTTTTCTCCACTTCCTCCAACCTCCTGCAATTTTATTTTGAAATACAAAGGAATTACATTCACTACTTTCCAATTTAATGGAACATTCAGAAGTGTAAAAACTAACACATCAAATATTTCACTAGTCACTTTCTTAAGACCTGAAGAATGCAGAAGAAAGTAACCTGACCTATGTCGTCTCTGCCAGTCCTCAGAGCATTCTTGGCAATTCCATTCCTTCACTTACTTTCTCAGTAACACATTGATCTTCATAGTCCTCTAAATCCTGCAAGAATCTCTACCACACACCTACGCCGGGGCAATTTCCAGGAACCAATTAACCAACCATCATTAACCAACATTTGAGATGTGAGAGGAAATAGGGACATCCCTGGGAAACACCTACAGTAATACAGAGAATGTGCAAACTCAAAATCAGGATCAGATTTAATATTACCCGCATTATGTTGTGAAATCTGTTGTTTTGCAGCAGCAACGCATTGCAATACATAGTAATAAAAATGACCAATTACAGTAAGTATATATTTAAAAAATAAATTAAGTAGTGCAAAAGGAAGGGAAAACTACTGAGGAAGTGTTCACGGATTTACTGCCCATTCAGAAATCTGATGGCAGAGGGGAAGAAGCTGTTCCTGAAATGTTGAGTGCGTGCCTTCAGGCTCCTGTACCTCCTCCTCAATGGCAGCAATGAGAAGAGGGCATGTCGTGGATTATGTGGGTCCTTAATGATGGATGCCACCCTTTTGAGGCATCACCATTTGCATATGTCCTGGATGCTGGGGAGGCCACCACAGTTAGAATTCTTCCTAGAGTACATCTGTAGAAATTTGCAAGCATCATTGGTGACATACCAAATCTACTCAGCCTCCTAATGTAATATAGCCACTGTCATGCCCTCCCTCAATATGCTAGACCCAGGATAGATCCTCAGATACATTGACACCCCAGAACTTGAAACTGCTCACCATTTCCATTTCTGATCCCTCAGTGAGGACTGGTGTGCACTCCCTTCCTGAAGTCTTTGATCTTACTGATGTTGTGCAAGGTTGTTGCTGTGACAGCACCCAATCTGCTGATCTCATCAACATCTGAAATTCTGCCAACAATAGCCATGTCATCAGCAAATTTATAGACGGTGTTTAAGTTGTGCCCAGTCACAGAGTCATGGGTGTATAGAGATGCGCAGTGGCCTAAGTACGCATCATTGAGGTGTGCCAGTGTTGATTGACAGCGAGGAGTTGTTATTTCTGATCCGCATAGACTGGTCTCCCACTGAGGAAATCAAGGATCAATTTGCAGAGGGAGGTACAAAGGCCTAAGGTTTGGAGCTTGTTGATTATAATTGAGGCTATGATTGTGTTGAACGCTGAGCTGCAGTCAATAAACAGCAGCCTGACTAGAGTATTACTATTGTCCCAGTAATCCAGGGCCAACAGGACAGTCACTGAGATTGCATCTGCAGTAGACCCATTATGATGACAGGCAAGTTGCCGTGGGTCCAGTTTCTTGTTTCAGAGGGAGTTGGTTCTAGCTATGACCAACTTCTCAAAGCACTTGATTGCAGTACATGTGCGTGCCACTGGGCGATATATGTTGCGGCAGCTCATCCTACTCTTCTTGGAGACGAATATGTTGTTTCCCTTTTGAAGCAGGTGAGAACCTCTGACCGCAGCAATGAGAGATTGAAGATGTCCTTGACCCCTACCAACTACACCATCAGGGCCTGACGCTTTACGAGGGTTCACCCCTTGTAAGATGTTCTGATATCAGCCTCTGAGACAAAGATCACAGGGTCAACTGATACTGTAGGGATTTGCATTGATGAAGTTTTATTCTCCCTTTCAAAGTGTGCTTAAAAAGTGTTGAGCTCATCTGGTAGTGAAGCATCACTGCCATTCATGATGAGGTTTTGCTTTGTAGGAAGTAATAGCTGGCAAACCCTACTGGAGCTGACGTGCATCTGATTCTGCCTCTAACCTCAATCAGAATACACATACACATTATCAGATGTCAGGACTGAGCTAGGATCGCTGCCTCTGTGAGTCAATCTGCAGCTCCAACAATCGGCTCAGCACCATTTCTCAAGAGTTTTTAATTTTCCAGATTTCCTTACCCCATACTGAGCTGGAAAGCAGTGAAACGGGCCTCCGGGCCCACCAATTTCAAGCCGCCATTGTATCTATCTACAAAAACACCACTTACCTGTACTCTTCTATAACTTAGCAACTGAAGAACTAAGTGTTATACTCTCTTCAATTAGCTTGGACTTAGGATGAATTGTCAAATCAATGTCAATCCAATTGAGAAATCCTATTACGCTGACAGTAAATTTGCATGGAAGAACTGAAGGCCTACTACTAGAAACAAATTAAAAACTCTAAAAACTCCCCAGGATTTACAGCTGACTCACATCCACAAATAATGCTTTGGTTTTGCCACCCGTGATTCCAATTAACCAAACGAGTAACCATATGTATTATATGGTCCTCTCTAATTTTATGATTATAGCAATAACTTAAGGATAAGAGTTACAGAGAGGTTTCATGGATATTTTACCCCTGGAAAGCAAATTGTTAAGTAGTCTTCATTACTGCATGCCAATCTTAAAAATATCTAGTTTAAATAAATAAAATTTAAAACCTTACCAGTTCGTCCACTTTTTTAAAAAAAACAAGTTACCCCTATTTTGGCATCTGGGCAATGATGCCAATATAAACCTGTTCCTAATTGTCCTCAAGATAAGTTTGAGCCACTTTCTTGAAATCACATCCTTCTGATGAATATGCTGTTTCATGGGAGTTCTAATATTTAGAACAGGTTACAATTAAAAACTGGTAATATATTTCAGTATTGGGATGTTAAGTGAATTGGAGGGAAACCAGTAGATGGTGTTCTTGTGTACTTTAAAAGTACAGATTGTGGGTTTGGGAGATGCTATCGAAGTTGTTTACATGAACGACCGAAGCATATGGTGCCACCATTTGTGATGAAGTGAGTGAATACTCCAGGTGATGGATGAGGTGCTCATCAAGTGCACTGCTTTACCTAGATAGTGATGATTTACCTTAATATTGTTGGTATTGCATGTGCCCAGGCAATAAGCCAATATTCTGTGGAGCTCCCAAATTGTATGTTGTAGATATTGGAAGTGGTGCAGGAGGTGAGTCAACTAATGTCTTTCTATCATAACTGGATCATTTATGTGGCTCGTCCAAGAGAATTTCTGGTCAAAGATCACTTCCTGGATGCTAATTGTAGGGCACTTAGCAATGGCAATGCAGTTGAATGTCAATTATAGCTGAAAGGCAAAAAACTGCCAACCATGGACAAACAGAATAAAACACAAAATAATGGGAATACCTAGTATCTGTGGTAAGAGAAGCAGAACTAACATCTCAGATGTGATGAAAAATCACGTTAAGTCCGTTTCTCTTTCAACAGATATGGTCTGAGCATTTTATATTTATCTAATAGTGCTTCATTTACACCACATTCTATATTCACAGTATGGGTTCCTCTGCATTAGAGAATCCAAATATTGTTTGGGTACCACTTCCAGGGCAATAATTCCCAATTCCATATAATTCCCAAGAAGGGCCCTGAGCTTTTGGTAGTCTGTCACTTTAATTCTTTGTAAGAGCCTGACCCCATACACAGTTCCAATTAAGTCTAATGCAAAACCCGAAGAAGAGAATTGTTTTTTTTTTAAATCTAAGAAAGTTTACAGCCTTTCAGACTCAAAAGCAAATCAGCAAACAAAGCTTAGGTAACACCATGTGCCAAAACTGGACAATATTTGTAACAGATCATCAAACTGAAACATTAACTCAGTCTTTCTAGTATTTATTTTATTCTAACAACTTCAGTATTCTGCATCTTTTAGCAATTTTTCTCTACCATTTCTTTCTACTTACATCTTCTCCTGACACACCAGTTGCAACCAAAGTCTCTCAGCACCTTTTCTGTCAATCAGTTCATCCTGGCCACCTTTTTAATCACACCCCTTCTCCTTTTTCAGCAAATCAAAGTTGTTCTCATTTCTAACTTTACCCTGTTCTGGTGGAAGCTCATCTTAAAATATAACTCTGTTTCCATTTCACAAATGTTGCCTAATTTGCTGAGAATGTTTTTTTTTGCATTTTGTTTTAATTTCATAATGTCAAGGTAGGTAAGTAGACTCCCTTGGCAGAAATGTTCATTGCTTGAAACTTTCAGGCATGGCTGTTACTTGCCACTTATCTGACAATATCCAACAATTATCTAGATTCTACTCAATACACATATAGAACGTTGTCGTATAATTTGCTGAGCAGTAGAGAGTGGAATTGATCACTGTACAATTGTTAACATCTATGCAAATGCCTGCCTGGTGATTGATGAAGCAGCTGAAGATTGTCAGAGCCATGACAGTGCCTTAAGAAACTCCAGTAGTGACTGGGATGGTTGACTTTCAAAAGTCAAATGATCTTCTGTTGTTTGAGATATGAACATTTTCTCCTCAGTATCCACACTTCATTTTAACCAGTAGTCCACAATGCCAAAGTATTAACTGTCACTCATTTCAGCTCTAATCTATCTTGGCTATGATGAGGTCTGGGATCAAGTTGACCAACTTATTTCTTCTTACATCCCTATTGCTCCCCCCGGTGCCCCTCCTCCTTTCCTTTCTCTTATGCTTCACTCTCCTCTCCCATCAGATTCACTTTACCTCTAGCACTTTACTCATCTCAACCACCTGGCTTCAACCATAACCTTCCAGCTAGCCTTCTTCTCCTCCCCCCACCTTTATTCTGGCATCTTCCCCCTTCCTTTCCAGACTTGAAGAAGGGTCTCGGCCTGAAACGTTGACTTCTCATTTTCATGAATGCGGCCTGACCGGAAATGTTCTGTGGAAGTGTGTGTGGAAGTGTGTGTGGAAGTGTGTGTGTAAGTGTGTGGAAGTGTGTGTGTGTGTGTAAGTGTGTGTGTGTGTGTGTGTGTGTGTGTGTGTGTGTGTGTGTGTGTGTGTGTGTGTGTGTGTGTGTGTGTGTGTGTGTGTGTGTGTGTGTGTGTGTGTGTGTGTGTGTGTGTGTGTGTGTGTGTGTGGTTTCCAGCATCTGCAAAATTTCTTGTGTTTATGGGCAGTAATCAGTTGAATTAGATTTGTCCTTATTTTTGCAAATAGGACAAGCCTGCACAACTTTCTACTTTCTGTACTATAAATGCTGTCTGCCTTTTAATCTTTGTTGCAGACAACGCTATCAGATATTTCTTGATTGATATCCTATGGAGTAAGTAATGTGAAGATTGGCTGAAGATTAGCTTCAGAATGAAGCTGAGATAGATATCTACTCAGTACTCCGGGTGAATATTTTGGTGAATATTTTTGTGAATACTTCAAACTTTCTTTCAGCACACGTGTTGGACCTGTCGTCACTGAGGATGGGATATTTTTACAGCCCCTTTCTTTTGTTAGTTGTTCAATTACCCACAAGCATTAATAACCAGATGTAAAAAGGGCTACAGGGTTTTGATTTGATTCATCAGTTATCAGATCTCTTATCTCTATCACATGCTATTTTTGCAGTTTCACTTCATTTCTAAATATGCCTGGTGTTCTTTGCCGTGTGCCCCTCATTGAACCTGGGCCATTTCCTTGGGCTGATTGTAATGGAAGAGTGAAGGCTACACTGGAGCATGAGATCACACATTTTAGTATGCTCTTCCGCTGCCACTGATGGTCTGTTGTATCTCAGGGATACCCAGCCTTGAGCTGCCAGATCTGCTCTGAATCTGTCATATCTAACACAGTTTTAGTGCCACACATTACAATGAACTGTGACCTCAGTGTAAACAGCCTTTGTCTCCACAAGGACTGCATCTACAAATACTGTCATAGATTGATACAACTACTTCAGGTGACTAAGCAGGATATAGTGAAATATGTTCATCCCTCATGTTGATTCACTCACTATCTGCAACAAGCAGTCTGATAGCAATATCCTTCAGCACTAAGTGGTTCAGTCTATGGTGGTGTTATCAATCCACTTGGGGTAACGGCAGTGCTGTTCTCACACAGTCAGTACCCTTGCTACTTCCAGCTGGTGATTAGCATGGAGTAACGGAGCTCCATCAGTTCCCACAAGGTGGCAGATAGTAATCAGGAAGGGAGTGCTTTTACCCATTTGACCACGGGCCACTTTCTCCTTTTGTATCTGTTCCAAAGTGTCGCTTTCTCTGAGGGGTTTATCCTGTGACAGGTTCACGGATCGAGATGGAGGAATCTGGCATATTGCAAGGACTAATATCTGGCTACGACTGGACTAGTTTGTGCAACAGCTCTCCTTGTTTTAACACAGCAGTGTCCAGATGTTTGTAAGGAGGACTTTGCATGAATGACAGGATTCAGACTGACCTTGCCACGTCCACATTTGGTGTTTATGTTGATGACGGCAGGTCTGTGGATTTTTTTTTAAAAAAGGAGCGGCTACAGTACAACTAAGTGGTCTACTACTATTTAAGAGTTAACCAAAGGATCCAGAATTACTGGAAGGTAGGGATGGCAGGATTCCTCCCATGAAGAACATCAGTGAACTTGATCAGGTTTAAAGACAATCCCGTGGCCATCATAGTGATGACTAATCTTCTGTTTTTATTCCAGATTATTGATTTGAAATTGAATTCTGTCAATTCAGGTTAAACTCAACTTTATCACCGTACATGTAAATTCTACATATTCACAAATTTGCAAGGAGGAAGAAGTATAGGCTAACCAGGTATATAGAGTTTTAAAATAATATGTTAAGAGATGAGATGAAAAAAACCCAGAAACTAGCATTCATATATTGTCACATTAAAATTTCTCTAAGTGCATCAAACATGAATTGCTTTTTATTTTTCGGAGTGCATTAGCTGTAGTCATACAGAACACCCATCCCACAAATGGCAAAGGGAATAAGTAACTAGCTAGCCTGTCTTTGTACTTTTGCTTCTTATTATGAATGAATACTCATGACTATTTGCCATCACAGAGGAGAATCCCTTATATGAATTACACTGGGCTTTACTGTGGGATTGCTAATACTGTCCTGAAATGTGAGAGGAGCTTTGATGAACCACAGCTTTAATTATGCACCACCCCTTCAATACTAGACTGGTGTGTCAGCCTTCTTATATATTCAGCGCTCAAGTTCAAAGCTTTCTGATTCCGAAGTGAGCAACATAAACAATATCTTAAACTATTTTATGATTTGTGATGTCTGGGCTCTTAGTTCCTGATGCAGAGAACCAATGAATTGGTGGCAATTGCAACACAGCCTTGACCTTTCACAGAATTTTTTCACACATTGATATGAAAAGTGATCAACCCAAAATGTGAATTACTTTTCCCCTCCACAGATGGTGTCTGATTTGCTGTGTATTTCTAACATATTCTGTTTTTCTTGCTTAAGATTTACAACATCTGTGTTTTTTTTTTGGCTTTCTGATCTTTGGATATTTGGCTCAGTAATTGAGTTATCTATACTTTACGCTTGCCACTGCAAATGTGAGATCTGCACTTCAGGAACTGGTGCTACAAGCACTCCCATCTACACAGATATAAAAGCTGCTGAAGCATAATTGATATATTAATTAAAATGATAAAAAGTAATTCCTCTTAATATATGTTAATATTGTGGCTACAGCTATTAGTTGGATATTTCAATTTAAAACTTGATGAAACATTTATAAAGTGCTTTTGTATTGAAATAATTGCTATTCCATACAATATATTTTCAGAATTTACGAACTTAAATTACAGATTTAAATCTATGTTGCCAAACCCAAAGGCAAAAGGATAGGTGGATATCAACATCGGCTTTATCAGTATATTGAGCTGAACTGCTATCGATGGCCATGTTTTCGAAGGCAAGCTCCTGACTTGAGCTGTGAGAGAAATTGTGAGGATTGAATCTAGGTTATTTCTTTACCAAAGTGGTATATTTTGTGTTTGCCTACATTTTCTCTTTAAAGTATATCAGGCATCCCATGTGTTATGGATATTTTGTGCATAAATTCTTACTTTATTTAAATATTGAAATTTCATCTTTTGCTTTAACGATGAGCTTGTAGACTGTACACAGAACAACATTGTAGAAATGGTAGTAATACGTTTTGTACATAAATAAAAATGCTAAGTTATAAAACAAATGTGCTAAACTCTTCTTTCAGTAGCAGATGTTTCTCTAGCGTAATGACTAGTCTGGAAAGGATTCTAAGCTTTATATAATGAGCATGGGTGTGAATCCAAAACTATTCAAGTCTTTTGAAATCATTTAATCTGCACAAAAAACCTTGACTTTATCTGTCACTCTTTAGAAAGAGAAGCACAGCACTGTCAGAATTTTGCTACTGTTACATCAGATGATATCTTCCTGCAGAACATGTCATTCCATTGCAATGAAAAACAATGTATCTGACATTAACTCATTGAGCAATGGAAGACTTCTACAACAATCAGTTTTAAAATGTTTTATGAAAAATAACCAGTTAAATGATGAGAACCTTGTGAAGTGTTCATTATACTCAGATTATAAATTCAAACTTACAAATATTAGTTGAGCCCCAAGATTACAGGATTGCTTTCCAGCATCCATCATTTCAGTCAAATTGTACATTGTATTGAATTTTTCAAAGATAGAACATTTCTAAGATTCTAGTTACTTTCTGCAGTAATCTAATGTCAAACTTGTTGAGATTGTTGCTTCTGTTTAGGTATCATTATTACTAATTTACAATGAACAAATCTCAGAAGATGATGGGAAAATTCCTTACAATGTACAACAAGAAAACCACAAGTTCCCAGTCATGAATATTACAGATTATTTATATACACTTGCAATTCTGACAGCTATAAATCATAGAAATACAAAACCTTTCAACATCTGAAGCGTTTTGAAAATAAGATTTATACATTGCTGATTTTGGTGTGAAAAGTTGCAGTCTTTGATAAGATTTAAATAAGTCTTCAGATTTTATTCATTACTACTCTTTCTAAACTACTTTACTAAAGCCCTTTAAATACCTGGGAGAGGGGGCATTCTTTTGCCAGTGTGCTCTGGTTCATTTCTTTCAGTAGTTCCTTCAGAGCATTTCTGACGGTTGTGTGTGTCCACTGTTCAGGTGGCAAGTCTTCCAGTTTTGGGCAACTGCATGATAGAATATATCATATAAAGGGGGGAAAAAATAGGACATTTCAGGACTGATTCCTGGTGCAACATTCCTTCAAGATAGACAGATTTCATTTGGCACATCAAGCAGATGCATCTAGAGATTGCTCTCAGTCTCCTGATTGTTCTGATTAGTTAATTACTTTATACAACACATCTGCTGTATTGATGCATGAATTATACATCAGCTGCATGTGGCGACTATTATTCCTTGTTACTTCTACCTTCTTGCTCCAATGCGTTTGGTAAAATAATTCAGGCATTTAGAGATTTGGAAGTTAAAGACAGACATGAAATAATAATGACGCCATGCAATCATCAAAGCCAAGGGACTAGCATGTTGTCACTAACCTGTGCAACTGAATTTTCAGTGTGACCACATGATACACATCCTGCAGCATGTCTGCTACTGTGGCATCCGGTGCATCTGTCACATACGAGAGAGGGACTGGATTCCACTTCCCAACCTGGATCAGGCCTATGATAGGCAACATTAGGTAGAGTGAGTAACCTCAACCGTCAATTTCTCTGTGTATGATAATACTTTTAAAAAGACAATATATTACATTTCTTAAATTATTTTGATCTGATTTAAAATTATTTAAGATTTCATCAATCATGTTTACATGTAAAAAAATTTCAAAAAAGTGCAAATTTGCGACAATGACTTATTACTCTTGCTTTACTCCCATTAACTGGCTCAAATATACTTAACAACTGTCATTACGAGAGCTGTTTTGGTGCACTGGATATAAATACATAAGAGTCAATAGAAAATTAAATCAAGCGATGAAAGCAAAATAAATTGAAATATTTTAATATCAAAACAAATAAAAATAGAATTTGCTAGTATTAAGATATAAAATATTGGAAATATGTTCAAAATCATTTATAATGTTTTTCTTCTATTTGGATTATCAAAACTTACATGAAACACAAAATAATTTTCATCTCAGCAAAAAACCAGGTGAGTTCTTCATAAAATAATAAACTCAATATTTTGTATACACATGCATTATAATAATATTCTGCATGGACAAAATAATTTGTTTGATACACGGCACAAAAAACACCAAAATAAATATTTATTGTTCCTTCTTCATGACAAGATCATAAAGGGTATTTATCTTTACCTCAAATAATTCCATTAAAATCTGGATTTTATGTAATAAATTCCATTACTTTTCTATTACTGCATCAAATTGTTAAAGAAACAATTTTGATGAAAAAAGATTCAAGATACATCTTTCATGTGTAATATGTGGTAGTTCTCATTATTTTCAAGTTTCTGAAATGAAGCATCATTTATTACTGAACTTTCTTTGGGATTTACCATTTGTATTGATGCATTTCATCTTCCGACATGTATCTAAACTGATTTTTCATCATTACACATGAAAATAATTAATATTTGAAGTGTGTTAATAATTGATATCAATATAACTGAGCAAAAAGAAATAATACATTATTCTACATCAGGGTGTGAGTGCAAAACTATGTACCTTTTGCCTGTGCTGCAGAACTATGGGAATATCCAAGAGAAAGGAGTGCCATCTCCACTAGTTGGTTAAACAGCATGTCCTTCCGTACCAGAACAAACTCTGCATGCTCTTCTTTACTTTCATACTCAATTGGACTTTCAAAGTGTTCCACCACACAGAAAACAGGGAGCATATTTCCTACAAATAATAAGACATGTCATATATATTTTTATAGTAAATAGAATGTGAAACTATAGTTTCAATATGATTTTTAGGTACCAGCTATATGTTATGGACCACTAAAAATGCATTTTAACAACACTTTGTATCAAACTAAGCAAATTTATGAATCAAAGTAGAAGGTGCTGGGAACACTCTGCAGGTCAGGCAGCATCTGGGGTAAAAAGATGCCATATTGGCAGCTTCCTCAGATGTCATCTCACCTTCTGAGTATTTCTAACATTTTCTGATTTTTTTATGATTTCTAATAATTCTTTGAAGTTTGATGCAAATGGATTACATGTAATTCATTTGAGGAATCGCATGGTCATTATATCCAAAAGCTATATGTTATAAAATAAAATTTGTTGGTCTAGTTACTTCTTTAAATTACAGAATGTTTGATAACTACAATTTTTATTAAGGAACCAATTTATATCTGTTCCAGATCATGCATTACATAAAATTATATCCTGTCTTTAAAATATTACAGCATTAATCATTACTGCACTTGAGAGTGATATGCAGGTTAGTCCAATTTTCTCTTAGAATATATAATGTCTGATAAATCTAAAATCGTTAGAATTGTTTAGGACATTGATAATATATGTTATTATTAATTCACTACATTTTTCCCCAAGCAGTCAACATCTTCCTTTTTTTAAAAGGAGGATGATCTTTAATGATCTCTTGGTGCTCTGTATTATTAACACTTGGCAGAATTTCCAGACTGACAACTTCATAACCTTCTAGCATTAAAGCAGTAAGTGATGGTCACTGATCAGTTCTAAAAATACTCAGTGTTGTATATGTGAAAAGCAGCATGAAACTTTCACATTAGCTTTATGAGTCTATGTAAACAACACATCTGCTGTAAGATGTACTCAAATATATAGGATCCTTGTCCAAAACTGTCCTGGCATACAGTCTGCAAATAACACATAAAGCCAGAGGCAGGTGAATTCTTCTACTCAGGAATTTATGGTGCTTATAGCTTTGTAGGGAACATAAGACTGATTCTGCTCCAGTTCTTGATGGTAAATGTTAATACACTGTTTGAAAACTGTAATAAATTTATCCTGGCTTCCTTTATACATATATGCATTTGGCTAACAATCAATAAATAGGGTAATCATAAGCAGAGGCCAAGGAATTTGCTGAAGTGCCTTTTTCCAATTCTAATAGATAAAGATCTAACAATACAGACTGCTGTGTCCATTCATTTCATAAATAATACATTCCTTGTTGTCTGCAAAGAGGAAAACTAAATGATTGTACCATAAATGTTATGGCAGTTTGAACAATAAATTATCCTGCCTTCAAACTACTTTATTTTCATAAATATACTGGCATGTGAAAGGACTGCATACGTTTATACTGTGCTCTGAAGGAAATTTGCTGTGCTTTACCATGGGAATCTTTAACCACCTATATTTCTATACTAGTGAAATCAGGTTGCACACACTGGTACCTTTTTTATTACCGATTTTCACCAGCTGGCCCGTGTGTTTGAGTGAGCCTCCAGTCACTTTGGCACCCATGCTACCCAGTCTGCTGCGGGTGGAGAGACTTCCATTCTGCTCCAAGCGGGGGATCTTAGCCGGGGGACCTTTAGGATCAATGAGATTGTTGTTTTTTTCTGAATTCTCCTTCACTTGCACTGTTTCACTGGGGTTTTCCATGCTCACCATCAACTCTCAGAGATAACCTACCAAGTTTAAAGAAAACCACTTCAAGATATTACTGAGGTCAGACTTGACAACAAATATAGAGGATTAATGTGGAATGTCCAGATTTTCTAACACCAACTATTTTATTTAAGAATTAAGATCTCTGAAACTTTACAGCAACAATAAGACAAAAGAAAATACCAGCCCTTCAGAAAAGGTTTCATGGATGTCAAAATGCATTATCTGAATCTGAAGCTGCTAAAGTGAAAATTTTGTCATCTTAAAGTTAAATGCATCCTCAAATCACAGAACATTCCATAATACCAGAATTCACTTTCCAAATGTTGGTGCCAATGCACAGACTTCAGGCCAGTGTACATCACAAAATGAATGGTCACATCTGAAAGGTGTTCCAATTTTTACTTGGTACCGGCTATTTAAAATTATAACTGAAAGATAAAATACCTATTGCAACATAACATAACATTAGGATTTCTACTACTCTTATCTTTCATGAACTACAGCAAATTCCACTTTTCATTGACCACTGTGACATAGGATTATTTCTTGAGGAAGACATTCTCACCCCAGCATCGCATTGCTAACCAGCAGCCCAGTGCCTTTCAGGCAAATACTGCACTATCTCATCTTCAGCATACTTCACAACTTTTTCTGCGCTACCAATTCCGTGTGTTTTACAAATTCCACTCCAGGATTTCACGTTTACATTTATTTAGAAAAAAAAGACAAAGAAACAAACTAACCAAAGCTGCCTGGGTACACACACACACACATACACACAAAATGCTAAACGCTATCGGGTGGCATTTAAAAAAAACTACAAGAAATACATTTTTGATCGCAAGTAACTCACCCACTCCTATGCGCAGAGCTAAAAGCCAAACTTCCAAGGCATAAGAAAAATAGCAACTCTTCGCTTCGGACTCTTCATGAAAACTAACAGCCGGACGGGTTGGTTTCTGGATAGTATTTAGCTCCCAAATATTCACTCTTTGACTCTCTCTGTCTTTGAATGAGATGTTTTAAAGGAGAGAAAAAAATCTTCGCTCTTGGGGTGTTGAAGGACAGGGGGAAAGTGTCTGATTGGGCGGGGGAGACAGATAATCTTAAGGTTATATAAAAAAAAGGACAACTTGGGACGTGGGAGTGATGTATATGGTTTTCAGCACCAAAAAGTCAGTGACTTTTTGTTGTTGCTACTGTTAGAAAGTCCAGTCCAGGCTGTGGGGTTTGGTGGCGGTAGCTGGCTGGCGACTGTCTCTGCCTGGGCTTTTTTCTCTCTCTCTCTCCTCCTCAGTCAGGACGGAGCCAAGCGGCTTCACATTAAATTATTAGTTGCTTTGAGACTCATCACTCCCCTCCTCTCCCCTTCGCTTTTCTCCTCTCAGTGGTGAGAAAATAACCCTTCCAAACATCCCGCTCTCAGGCACCGACACTCCAACCGCCCTCCGGACTGCTTTTCGATTGCATCACTCCTTGTAACTGTCAGAGTAATTTGTTGAAGAAAATAATAATAAAAACAAGGGAGGGGGTGGGAGAGAGAAAGCGAGAGAGAGAGAGAGAGAGAGGACAATTTCCGGCAGGCGCGCAAGAATTTTTAATCAGCTTGATTACTGTAAGACGGCTCTGCATTTATTACAGATAATAATACCACATGATCAAATAATTATAGCACTGGCTCAGCCTCAGGGCTGGAAAAGAGGAGGGGGGGGGCGAGTCAACAACAAACAGGAGGAGCTTTTTAACTCGTCACCGCATGCTATCGGCACTGTTGGTGTGTGTCTGTTAGTAAGAGGCGGGTGGAGGGCTGGTGGGACCAGGAGACAGTCTTGACCGGAGCAGCAACAACATCGAACAGTCAAATGCCAACCGGACTGGAAATTATTTCATGCATCAAGACATGATAGGGTTTGTTCCGCGGGAGGCGGCCAGATGGATGCTTTACACACACACACACATACACACACACTTGCACCTGCACACGGACACAGATCTAAACATACGCGCAGTGAACGGTAATCTGCATGAAGATGCTAGATATGCATACATAAAAAGGTATACACGTGTTTATCTTTGCGTTCACTTATTATAATGTGTGTGCAGGTGTGTGAGATTAAAATGTACATTTTTAAAAGTCACGTTTGCAGCATTTTTTCGGGCTGTTCTAACTGTTTGCATGTACTCGGGTACAATTCCCCTGTTACTCTTTTTCTTTAACTGACAAGACATGATGGTTTGGACCATAAGACTTATCTCCACGGCTGTTATCTTTCATCCGCTGACTAATGTGTTTGCTCTGGACAGTCTTGCCCATTTTTTCCTCCCATCCTATGAAGGAATACTTTGCGACCTTTCACTAATGCATGGCAAAATTCACCCAGCCAGGCAGACATATTTAAGTTGAAGCTGATATTTAAACTTGCAACCATTTGACTTGCACCCTGTAATTACATTTTAAGCTCTTTTTTTTCGTACTGAGTATATTTACCCATGTCAGATAAATACCCTATAAATGAGAGGTGGAATCAACTTCTGTGAAAACAACTTTTATTGCATAAAGTACTGACCTATGGAAAAATCTCACCGAAATATTAACTACAATTAAAATGCATAGGAGTTAATAAAACTTTAGTTATGACTAAGGACCTACCAACAGTCAGCATTAGTCAACTATGTTAATATTCTATGTTGAATTATGAAGCATAATTTATTTTCCAAGATTTTTTAAATCATCTACAATTTACTGGTTTAAACACTGGTAAACAGATGAACAGAACAGAAAGGGATCATATGTTGCAGCAGGGTGATCATGAATGCTTGTTTAAGTTATATGTATACTGTAATAAATTTCATCATTCATACTGAAGGGAGCAGTGTTGTCAAACAAGAACCTCCTCTAATATGCCCCATTGCCTTAAAACAAGACAGAAAATGGTGCTAATACTCAGTGGGTCAGGGCTCACCACAGTGCGAGACTGGCTTAATGAATTTTTCCTTATTTTCTATTTTTGTCATGGTATTACATAGATATGTCTAATTAGTCACTGTAAGGTAAACTTTTCAATGACATTAAAGTTAATCAATCAAAATTGTTAATTCTGTCCACAGGTGCTGCTTGACTAGCTGAGTATTTCCAGTGTTTTCTGTTTCATTCCTGATTTTTATTACCTGTAGTATTTGGGTTTTTGTTTTCCAGTACTTTGAGGGTTTCAGAAAAAAATACTCACAAATAAATGTTTTAATGGATAAATAAATGGCATTTACATGGTAGCTTTCCAAAATTAGGACAGACTCGAAATATTCATCAGGACAGTCACCAACTGTGGTGTGAACTTATCCATTAACATTTTAAATTTAGATTTCATCTAGCATATTTGCTCTCTGAGCAGATGGTGATTGGCCAGTTGAGCAGTTTTTGTATATGTTTCAAGGTTTCCAGTCTCACAGAGTTTTGCATTTATTTTAGAGCTTTGTTTTAAATGAATAACAAAATTAATTGAAATTACTTGGAATTTGATTTTATTTATATACCTGAATTGCATAAAAACAAATTTAGAGTCATTGAGGAATGCAATGGAGATACAGGCTCTTTGGCCCTATGAATCCATCCCAATTTTCTTCATTCAGCCAAGATACCTTTAAGCCCTACCCCGTATATGTACCTATTCATGTGCTTTTTAAATGATAGTATTGTACTTGTCTCGACCACTTTCTGAAGGGGTTCCCAACCTGGGGTTCCTGGACCCTTTGCTTAATAGATTTGGTTCATGGCTTAATAAATGTTGGGAACCCCTGCTAGAAACTCATTCCATATACTCAGCATCCTCTGGGTGAAAAAGTTGTCTTAAGCTCCTTTTTAAATCTTTTCACAAAATTTATTTCTCTTAGTTTTGGGCCCCCCTATCCAGGGAAGAGATTGCCTTATTTAAACCCCTCATTGTTTCTGAAGACCTGGTCTGGCCATCCTCTCCCTATAACCCAGTCCCTTGGGTCCTGGCAACGTCTTTGTAAATCTTCCCTGAATTTTTTTTTCCCTAGTTTTATCTTGTCTTTCCCATAACAGGGTTACCAAGAGCAGAAATTCTTAATATTGTTTCAGGTGGTTTTACGATCAAGAAGACCTTAGGATGAAAGCTTTTTGGTAACAGCTCTTCCTTTATTCTATATCAACATCTTCAAAAAAATTGATTTCTGTATGTTTGGAAATAATGATATGTGGATGGCTGCTGTCAGTTCTAAAAACAGATGTGAGAGTATACTGTATACCATCAAGTTGCAACTTTCCCTCTGTTGTTCTCATCTGCTGTGTAATTTTGTTATTTTACATTAATGTCTGTTTGTAAATTTAGGTAACTTTTTTTACACCATGGAATACTTGCCAGGGTGCAGAATTACCCATGAGGTACATATGAAAGCATTCACAATACAGGGAAATATTCCAGAAGTGGAACTGTGAACAATGAAATCATGAATAAACTGTGTAAATGAGAGCCACACAAGGAATAAGTTGACACATACTTAATATTCAATTTGCAACTTATTAAGACCATTAATGAGCATTATGTACTGACATTTTTAAAAATGTCAATGATTTATTTCAGCTTTAAAATATGGTGTTTGCACATTTAGCTATCAAACAAAAGTGAAATAAAATATCAAAGAAAACACTCAGTGGCTATGGGATTTCATGAGGCAAGTAACCCTTGTGTTAGGTTAATTGATGATCTTTAATCCCTTGGGGGCTACTTACGGGACATAAATTAGGATGTGTTTAATTACAAACCAGGAGTTAAATGTGGGAAAAATTGGCACTCTCTGACCAACTTAATCTATATGGGGAAGAAACAGAGAGGGAGTCATTACACCTGACAGACAGAAAACTAGGTATTTACAAAGAGACAAAACACCATTTAGTGGAGACAGGAAATAATTACACATAAACATGACATGCCTCGGGCCTGATATAACATACAATCCAACTTGCAGAATGGGCTTCAGCCAAATGGATTTTTTAACCCCTAACATTCTGGAAAGTCTCATTACAACTCATTGCAGCCAAAATATCTAGAAACCTTCGACTGGATACCTACATCATGCATTTAGTTTTTAAAAATCACACATAAGCCTCATGAATAAATTTAAATATTTTTCAAGATCCAAGATTGTTCAATGTCATTTCCAGTATGCAAGTGTAAAGGGGAATCAACAGTGTTACTCCGAAGCCAATGCAGCACAAAATAAATAATAAGGTAAAGAACAGAATTAAAAATACATATAAATATATTTTCTCCAGCTAAATTCACAACTTGCTTTAAAAACATATATTTACCAAAATCCAGGAACAACAAATATTTGCAAGTCAATATACATAAAAGAGAAAAAGCATTGATTTCACATGAAATAATTACTGATATTGTTGTTGATGGAATTCACGGTGATGGTATCATTTACTACTGGTATTAGAAAAGGTACAGCAAAGATAAAGTTCAGGCTTGCATTGATGATCTACAATATCACAGGTCCTGAAAAGACACCCTATGATTTCAGATATTTAGAGGAATTGTGAAAACTATGAGAAATAGTTGTTCTTATCCTTGGTCTCAGCAGGATAGCTTAGCAGGCTCACTGGGCTCAATTCAGCTCCTATGAATTATAATAATGGAGCTGAAATTGGGATGGGGTAAGAGTATTGAATTAAGGGCAATACTGTGACCGCATTACTCACTATCATTGGTGGACTGTTGAGGAAGCAGTCAGGAGTTAAAGGAGAAGTGGGACCTCGATACGGTGCAATAGCTGAACTGGAAAAAAACACTGCTAGGGTAGGATAATTTGAACCAGTTGACCCTGGTGAAGATATCAGAATAAGAGTGCAAATATTGATGGAAATGCAGAGATGGCTAGCATCTTCTCAGATTAGCGGAAATTCTAGGGAAGTTGAGACTGGGAGGCTGTCAGCTGATTATTGAAGAAGTTGAGCTTTTGAGATGATGGGAGTATAGACCTGGATCTCTGAAGAAAATAAAGACAATTCTCTCATCTTAGAATAAAGGGGCTTGTTGAAAAAGATGCGAAAAGTAAGTATCAAAGAATTTAGGTATTAAATTTAGGCAGACAAGCTCAAATGTAATTAGCCATCCCTAATTACCGTTACGATGGATGCAGTGAGCTAAGTTCTTCAATCACTCAATGCATTCAGGGTTCTTCTGGAATGCCACAGCAATTAAATGCGGATGCTGGAAATTCGAAAACAAATCAGAAAATGCTGGAAGGATTCAGCATGTCAGACAACATCGAGAGACAAAGGTAATGTTTCAATCTGCTGCCTAACATGTGTATGTTATTTTCTGTTTCCACTCTTAAAGTACTGTTGTGTTGGGACAGAGTTGTGGATGAATTGGAAAACCACTTGTAGAGGTGGTGCTGCCATGCATTTCCTGCCCTCGAGATAGAGCTTTGAAAGATGCCGTTGAAGATAACTTGGCATGTTATTGCAGTACATTTTGCAGTAGGATTTATGCAGCCTAGTTTTCCTACATCGTGTTGAGCTTCTTGGCTGTTGTTGGATGTGCCTATCAAGGGCAGATGATTTCAACACTATTTAAATAGTTATTAAATTATTGCTTAAAATAGGTGGCATTAATTGTTCAATCTTAAACATTTAAATAGAATATTATTTTGTTACTTTAGTCCACTTTTTCCTGAAAGAGAGTGGTTTTGTTGTAACTGTAGAGTATAGCTACGTTCATTGTTGCTCTCAGAAGAAAAGCACAGGAAGTACTTCTTACAGGTGTCAATAAATTGAGGTAACCAATGGTGTGTACCCTGGCTTATTTTCACCTCTTTAAAATGAGCTCTCTGTCAGTTAGAGCTGTTTGCCTTTCAATCCTGTTTGAGCAGTCAAATTCAAGAAGGACTTTGTGAAATCCAGACTATTCTTTGGACATTCAGACTGCCTATATGGAATAGTCTCAGAAGGAAAACTATTAACACTTGTAAGCACATAACATACATAAATTTGACATGAAGCTCCTTTGATAACCATACCCTGATATTTTAAGAGACCGAGCATTTTTCCCCTGATCTATAGCTCATTTTCATGTCAAGTAAAATTAATATTTTTCAGCACACACACTTGATATGCCAAAGATACTATACATATTTTGTAGACTCTAACTTACTTGCATTCATTTTACTGAAGACAATTTTAAACTAAAATAATTCTTTTAATGATGTAGATAAGTCAATTCATTCTTTAATTATTCAAATAAACTGGAAAACATATAGCTCTCATATACAGTACATACTATGTAATTCGCACAAACTTTAACAATAATATGTTTCAAAGCTAGTCTTAATGTGCAGTCTGTACAAAATAAAATTAGTAAACCAAGGTGAAGTGTTTTACTTCTTAAAAAAATCTTTTGATTGCTCCAGCAAGGATTTCTATTCCTGCTGCACTTGTCACAAATTATATGTAGTGATTAAACAGCAAACCCCAAACGAAATGAACATTCAGTCTTCCTTGTTCTTAAAATTAATCATCAGCTCTTTACACAAATCCTAGATAATATGAATAAACAAGGCAATTTGGGCCACCTCAATATATCCATGCAGAAACAGCCAGCATTGCAGATTTTGTTGAAATTTTTCCAGGTTTTTGTTTCCATACGCAGTTTTACAAGTCTATATAGCTGGCTAAAAGACTCCATTGAATTTGTCAACATTTGATCCTACTCTCTCACGCTTCTCTTCTATGTGGACTGTAACAGACTATTCAAGGAAAAGTCTATCTTAAGTATTAGTAAGTAGATGTTAGTGATCATTACTAAAGTCATATGAATTTAATGGATTTCACTTTCAAATGAGTCACTTTTATTTCTAGAAATATTAAAAATTATTCATATTTGTAATCCTGGTCAATTATTGCAGTTTAATGCAGGGGAAATGGTTTAACAAAAATATTGTTTATGGGGTTGTTGGGGAGGAGGAAAGCTTTAGATTGCATAAAGATACATAGCATCTTTTTACTTGGGCAGAAAGTGGGAGGTGGAATTTAAAGCAGAAAATCATGAGGCCTTGCATTTGGGCAGGTGCAGCTTTTCAGAGGGATAATTAAAATGGATGGAAATTGATAAATATGGAGAAACAGAAACATTGGAGTGTATGTTCACAGATTACTATGTGTAGTAGGATGGATATACAGTACTGTGCAGAAGTCTTAGGCACATATAAATAGGGTGCATAAGACTTCGCTCAGGACTGTATTAACTTTATGTATTGCACTGTAATGCTGCTGCTGCAAAAAGCAAATGAGATATGTGAGTGACAATAAACCTGATTCTGATACGGGTCTCTATTGTGGACTGAGAGTGGGAAGGGGGAAGGGAGAGGTTAAAGAGCAGACATTCTGTATAATCAATAAACCAATTATTTGAAATCAAATAAACTTGCCTAGTGTCACAGGGCTGGGTGTGTCTGTACCCCCACTACCCCACATTCCTGGCACACCACCTCTGCCACCTGTCCTACACAGTCCTGCGGTACTCCACACTCAACATTCGCAACATCCTTTGTTGACTAACTTGCTTTCTGCTCCATGTTGACAAATACAGTACTCTGCAAAAGTCTTAGGTATCCTAGCTACAAATATGTGTGTGTGTTCCTAAGACATTTGGTCAAGGCACAAAGGATACATAAGAACTTAAGATACTTTTAGCCAAAACAAAGAATAAAAGACCAAGTACATTATGCTAGAATAATGCAATATTTCAAGGCTTAGAATTGTTATATATAATCATGTTATATGTAAGAGGTAATTACAATGGAGAGGGTGCAGAAGAGATTTATCAGGACTACAAAAGAATGGTTAGGTGGAGTTATTTTCTTTGAACAGCAGAGGCAAATTGGATATATAACTAATTATATGAAACTATGACACCCCTAGACAGAGATAAGAAAGGACCTTATTTCCTTAGCTCAGAGAGGTTAAAAAGGCATAAATTTAATGTAATTGATAGAAAATCACAGGGGAGGTGAAATTTCTTGTTAATAAGAGGATAATTGTGGTCTGGAACTTAAAGAATTGTAGAGGCAAAAAAATATATACCTGATGAATACTCAAAGAGTAATGATATATGGGGCTTCAAATCAGTTGCTGGAAGGGGAAATTAGATTGGTGAGATTGTTTCAACATGCATGGACACATTAAGCTGAATGGACTGCTGTGTGGTAAAAAATATGAATCAAGCGCAAAGGTAATAAATGACTGGAGATTAGGTGAATTTCATACTTTGTTCATATCAACGTGGCGGAAAGAATTGTGTGGTGTTAGCTGAGGCATTCTGGAGAACAGAACATCCTCACAAATTAGCGTCTATATGAAGATCAGTAATAGGTGGCCAGAAGGAAAATTAAAACATAGTCTATACTATCCACCAAAATCAAGCAGAGAAGCATCTCTCCATTGCAAATGTAAAAATCAGAAATAAAACAAGTGTGTGAGATAGTCAACAGATCAGATAGCATTTATGGCAGGAGAAACAGCAATGATTCTTCATATTAATAACATTCTATTGCCCTTTCTGTATCTGCTGATTACACTATTTTTTGTTTTTATTTCCTATTGAACTAAAGTATGATTCTTCTGTTTTCCATCCTTGAGAGCAACTATACCCATCTTTGTCTTTAAATAGCATCACCATTGCTGAGTTATACAACATCAAAGTTCTGAGGTTTACTTTGACCAGAAACTCAGCCACATAAATATCATGCCTACAAAAACCAGGTCAGCACCTGAGTGACCTGTCGCAAATGACTTGCATCATGATATCCCTAAGTCATTCTATCACATTTATAGAAGACTCTCCACTTTCCTAAGCGTATGTAGCAGCAAAAACTCTTAAAAACGCTCAATGCCATCCAAAGCAGGCTGCTTTATTGGCATCCCATCAACCACCCTCCACTACTGGTGCACAGCGACTGCAATCTGTACCATATATCAAATACATTGCAGTTATTCACTGACAGCACTTCCCAAATCCGTGAACTCCCCCATCAGAAAGAAAAGGTCAACAGGTGCTTGGAAATGCCACCACCTGCTCGTTCCCCTCCAAGTCGCACACAATCCTGACTGGAAAATATATTCTCGATCCTTTATCGTTGCTGTGTCTAGATCCTGGAACTTTCTAACAAACAACATTTTGGGAGCACATTCACCAGAAGGACTGCAGCAGATTATGAAGGCAGCTCATCTGAAAAGTAATGTCCAATGGCTGAGAAATGGATTTAAAAAAATGCTCTTTCATATTTATAACATATTTTCATTGACCTTTCAATTGCAGAATATGGAAACGTTATGAAACGGAATATCCCTTTGGCTTTATTCTGCCTGTGAGACTTGAGCCACTTTCCAACACTCAGTCCATGGCCTCACAGAGCACTGCATTTCAATTGTTTATCATGGTCGAGTTTAAATCATTCAAACCATGGAAGTGGACTTTATAGCAGCCCTCATCTGACCTTTGGCAATCTTTTCAGCCTCTGATTACTCAAGCACTCCCTCATAGTTAAGGGAATATTACTTTTCCTCTCAAAAACCAATACAACTCAAGTAATCTCTACTAAATCTTCCCTTTGCCTTTTGAATCAAAATCTTCAAGTTTACAGAGAGCATATTAAAATACTGCACCATACACTCTTTAATTTCTGGTTACTATTTTCAACAATACCTTGGTTTGTTTCCACATAGAAGCTGATTTAGCATGGTTTAGCATGGTGTGCAGATCGGTTATTTGTTGTGATAACATCTCTGGGTCTCTCGGATATGGCAGTAAAGACCACAAACACATACCCAGTTCCTTAGCATTCCAACCATATTGTGGGTTGTGAAATGTATGTTATGTATGCAACAGTCCTAAATCTTTATGCATTAAAGTCCTGATTATCCATTGGGAATCTGGCGTCAATATTCAAAGGCTCAAATCACAAACCTCTTTAGATTCTAGGTGTCAATATGCTTAAATGCTCACTTTTAGCCTGTCTATACTTCTTCATTTTAAATTAAAGGCCATATTTGAAAATCAGACAGCTGATAATAATTGGTCATAACCTGGGTGCTACATCAACATGGATGAACTGAGAGTGATGGATGCTGTAAAAAAAAATTAGGAATAATTTTACTTTAATTTATTGTAAATAGAAATTTAAATCCTTGTTATAGATGGCATAACTGATGTAGTTAACATAAAATTAAGCCCATTACCTGGTATCTGAATAAATTCTACTTACAAAAAAATTATGTTGAGTTTTGAGGTACTGTTGAGTTTAAACCTGCTTGCAATTTGACAACGGAACCTCACAAATGCCTTCATTTTTTAAAAATTCTTTGATAGAGGTTTAAAACACTTCCACTTCCTACAGAAGTCATGTACTCTATGCCCTTTCTGTTTTGCGTCACCTCACTATTTGATGACACTTGTTTTCCATTTTCTTATACAACCATGCCACGTACTATTGTAGAGCCCTGGTCCAAGTACTGGAGGCCCAGAGGTGGCCTGTACTGGGGTTGGAGTCCTGCCTGGGTATGTGAATGGGTAGATGGGTGGGTGGGAGGGCTAGAAAGGGACCTTTGCTGTCATTATTTTGTTTTGCTGTTGTTCTGCTCAGTATTGTGGGGATGCTGTGTTGCTGCTGGAAGGTGTGGTGGCATTTGTGGGCATTCCCAGTACTTTTAGGAGTGTTACTTGTTAATGCAAATGATGTGGTTCACTGTATGTTTCAATGCATATGTACATCTGAATATACTGACCAATCTGGGTGAAGAAGTTACCCTTCAGGTTCCAATTAAACTTATTTGTATATCCTTTTCCAATACCACATCCATTCCTTCCTGTCAATTGCCTGTGCCTAATCCAAGAGCATGTTTCTTTCTCATAGTTACGTCTCCTTTATCAGATGAAAAGCAATTGAATTTTTCTGTCCTTTCTCCTGTAGCACATTACTCCTGCCAAACTACTCCTCCCTGACCCTTCCAGATCCTGTTTTTGACTTTTTCTAAGATTACCCCATCTCAGACACTAAATTTTGATTTTACCGTGTTAGACTTGCTTTCCAGCATTCTGAATCCAAATACAACTAAGTCTTATTTATTTTTATTAATTTCAGTCATTCTTACTTGCCCCCACTCTCCATTTACTTTATTTTATCCTTTTAAGATTTCACTTCTTGTTTTCAGTTCAAATAATTTCATATATCTAACCTGTCATTTCTTCTTTGGGGATGCTAAAAGACCTGTTGAGTGTTATTCTGTCTTTTTTGTTTTAGCAGATTCAAAATTAAGTTATTGGTGCATTGGGAAAAGCTGAACATGGTGCCTGGATTATAGCACATCCATTAGTTGTATTTTAAAGACAAAGTCTAACTGTTCCAATCCCATTCTGAGGATTGCTTCGAAAGTTTGGGCGGGAGGGTCAGCTATCCTTTTATTTATTTACTTATTGAGATACCGCGTGGAATAGGCTCCTGCATTGCTTTGTGGCTTGCCGCCCAGCAACGCCTGACTAATACTAGGACAACTTACAATGACCAGTTAACCTACTAAGAGGTACTGTACATCTTTGAATTGTGGGAGAAAGCCGGAGCATCTGGAGAAGACCCATGCATTACGTGGGGAGGATGTACAGACTCCTCACAGATGACGTTGGAATTGAATTCTGAACTCCAGTGCCACCGAGCTGTAATAGTGTTGCACTGCTACACAACCGTTTACCCAAAATGTTACCCATTCTCTGGTGGAAATACAGATTTTTTCATACTTTGTCCATTTCCTTTAGTCTATTACGTTTACTGTTTATTGTCACACTGTTTTTTTTTCATTTTCCTTGTTTTCCCACATTTAGAGTCTTTCTTTACCATCCAATCTATCTTAAGGGCTCATTTTAGTTATTTTTCTCATGTCAGTGGCAAATCAGGCTTTAGAACACTCAACACCACAGTCAGCCACTGCGAGGAACAAAATCTGTGTTCATCCATCACCAGAACAGAATCACTTCACTGTCGCTTTGTCCACATTTTAATTTAATAAATAGAGATTGAAACAGCCTTGAATTATAATTGAATTCCTGGTTCAATACCTCTGTAGGTTGGTACCTGTAAATATACAGGTGTATTAACATACAGATTTGGATGAAGCATGGGCTACTTGAAGTTTCTTAAACATGACTATCTGCATTCCATCAAATTGTCCTTTGACTGGTGTTGCTGTAATAGTGCTCTGGTATTCTTACCTAAAAGAAATATATAGGACTAGCCACCAAAAGAGAACAATGAGGAGGGACTAAGTAAAGTAGGCCTGTATATTCTGGAGTTTAGAAGAATGAGAGGAGTTCACATTGAAACTTACAACATTCATGCAAGACTTTACAGGACAGATGCCTGGTGTTTGTTTCCCAAAGCTGAGGAGCCAAGAACCAGGGATCACAGAAAAAAGGGGTAGGTCATTTATGACGAATGAGAATTTTCTTCATTCAGATGCTGGTAAATCTTTTGAATTCACTACACTGGAAATGGTAGAGGCTTAGTCATTGTGCTTATTCAAAACAAAAATAAGATAGATATCTGGATATTAACAGAATCAAGGGATATGAAAATAGTGGAGGAAGATAGTGCTGAGGCACATGGCATTATCATAAATTGAAGAACAGATTCAAAGTGTTAGAAAGCCAACTTTTTATATTCTTGCTTGTTTACCAGTAATTATGGAGGCCAGCCCAATCAGCAGAGTGACATCTACAGTATACTGTATGCAAAATTTGCAATAATGAATTTGCTGTTTTGTTCATGTCTAAAGGATGAAATTAACAGAGTTACGTGCTTTATCAGCAAAGCCAAAGTACTGGCTTTTGTACTGAAGTACTGATTATGTTGTCCTTCAAGATCTGGGAAATTTTCACCTAAACCCATGGCCTTTAAGCAACCCTGATTAACACATTACCACATAAGAATGAAAGTTGGCAGTGTCTTTCTTAATCCTGTCTTTTACCCAAACAAGACAAAGTAGGATTCAATACCCCAACATCAAAAGCATCCAAATATGTGCAATGTATCACTTTGAGCAACGTGTCTTCCTGAACAATGACTCACCAAGGACAATGTCAAAACATGGGCAATGCTTCATCACAGTCAATCTCTCCTTATGAACAATATTTTACTATAGTGTTTGTTACATTTATAGACAGTGTTTCATGCTCAATCATTTAACATGGATAATTGCTGACCATGATCACTTTTTGCCAAGAGTAATCATTCACCAGAGATAATCTCCCACAATTGAGAATGCATGACATTGCCTCACTAGGGGCAATGTTTTGCTACACACAAAACCTTACCATGAACAATCTCTCTTGATGTACAAGCTCACCATGAGCAATCTTTTCTCTGGATGATGTCTTACCATGGACATTTCTTGCAACTGACAATGCATTACTTGGACAATATCTCACCATGAACAAACTCCTATCACAGGTAATACTGCTCCATGGGCAGTGAATCACCCTGAACCATCTTTCACCATAGCCAGTCCTTTACCATGGACAGTGCCTTATTATGAGCAATGCTTCTCACCAAAGTCACCATATATCTCCAGGGACAGTTTCTCATCATGGCTATCATTTCAGCTTGGAGCACTCTTACCTTGGCTAGTGTTTCATCATGGATAACACCTCTGCACTGAGAGGCTCTGGTGATGGGCAAAATCACACCATGGAGAGTGCCCCACCAAACACAATGTCTTGTCTTGGACATTCTCTGGACATGGACAGTATATTCTTAACAAAACCTCACTGTTGGTTGGTATGAAAAGTTTCTTTCTGTGGACCATGCACCATGGACAAAATTTTACCATAAACAATTCTCAACTGTAGGTGATTTTGCACCATTGGCAGCGTGACTGGACACAGTAACAAATGCTGTGGCAATCTTTTGCCATGAACAATGAAAATGACACACCAGCAAAGGGAATACAGATTACTAGGCCCATAACCATTCATCTCTGCACCTCTGGAAAAATATTCCTGTTTTCAAGGAGATTCCAATTGCTTGGTTTAAGAACTATGTTTTGTTTTGGGAATGGGAAAACAAAACAAGGCAAGAGCAAAGCTGCAGCGTCTGGGAACAGAGATTGTGACAACCAGGTCTGTGCAAGAGTGCGGTGGGCCTGGAGGGAGAGATTGCAGTAACCTATGGACAGGAATACCTAAGGTAAGGATCAAGCAAATCAAAGCAGATGAACTAACAGCCAATAAACCTTGCAGGCTGGTTCTAACGTCGATTGCATGGGAACAACAGTTGTCTAAAGGGGAACTGAAATTGATTGGGAAAGAGGAGAAAGTGTCGCTGAATTAATCTTGGAGAACAGCTGTTTACTGGACGTTTCTCTTGGAAAACCAATGAAAAAGATTAGCGAGGCCAGTTTTGTTTTATTTCGCATGAATGTAATAATAATGAGCGACAGTGTGGCCGTCTCTATGTTTGGAATTCAACACTGGATGAAATGGGATTAGGTATTATTTATACTTCCAATGGGCTAGGTTAGGTAAAATGCTGGATCGATATTTGGTGGTTTTATTTTAAAAAAACACGCGAACAGTATATGACACTACGTTTGGTAAGATAATTTTGGCGCTCAGATCTTAGCGGAGTGCTGACATAAATGAGCACTCCGCCAGACAATGTTTAAAGGTAGCGTCTACCTGTCGGTAAATATAACCAGAAGTATGGCACATCCGAGTTTGAGAACTCAACAAACACAAGGCAGTTAGTTACCTGTTAGACTTTTCACGGCTTCGTTCCTGAGCGATGCATATTTTTATGCACTTGCAATATCGCACATGGTGATCCTGCAGTACGCACTCACGATATCGCAGCAACTACAGAGTATTTCACACGGACTAATGCTATAGACTCAGAGGCGGAATTATAATTTGTCTCTATTCAAACTCAGTGCCTACATATACAAAGATGATCTAACAAAGGTAAGACAATTAAAGGTTTAGGGTCTGTTTTTAAAGTATGTAATTACGTCCGCGAAAGAACATCCCTCACATCAAATGTTTTCTTCAGGTTAGCCTATTCAAAAGTAAAAGTGCTTACAGCTCGTTTCAACTCGCAATAGCTGAGTACACAATCGTACACACTCATTTTCCCAGCTGTACAATCTATTACATTGAAAACGATTTCTCACAGATTAACGTGGTAATTGTCGCTACAAAATCACCCTCACCACAACTCCACGTATAGACAGCCACAAATCACAAGGCGCTCTCCAACAAAGGTAAATAACAAGCTCAGTCGGGTGGACAGGATTGTCGCCGCATTTAAAGTTCCTGCTTTCTCCCTCTACAAAACAAAACGTGCAGCAACAAACCGGGCCGAATGTTCTGCTTTCGAGTCGATCGGTAGGAAAAAATGTGTCCGAAGTCCTGGTACTTCAAGAACTGATCTGCGAAAACTTCTCCCGGATGAGCGTCTTGTGCGGTAGAGTTCACAGGAGATTTTGAAAAAACGATCATATCAGTGCGGAGTAAAGTATGGGACGTGTCTGGTACAGTTTATTAACAGGAAATCAGCCTGGCAAAATATGCAAACACTTCCAGTTGTCGTTATTTGTTGAATGGAGGTGAACCGCAACAGGAAAAAGGCTGACGTTGCCGATCTTTCGGTACAGCTATCCCGAGGCAGGGCCACCTTTTACAAGGTGGGAGAGAAAGGAGAGGGTTATTCTTAACCCCCGGGGCTGTCACCTCCATTCTCCGACCCCGCACTGTTAAATCCCGCAATGATTCAAGTACTATAAACACATCCGCACCAAGCAGAAACCGAAACTAGCGAAGATTGCCTAATATTTTAGGTGGGGCAGACGAGCATCGCGTTAGGTGCAAGGAAAATTCGCCCCTCAGATGGAACAAATTGCGCCGGGCTGGAAATGCATTTAAACAAATAAAAGACAAAGGGTCGCGTTGTTCACACCGTGGTTTAATTTTGTAGTGATCTGTTGCAAAGCGAGTGCATTTCTCATCTGGGCAACACCGGGTTCCTGTAACCTCATAACACGAGTTCAAGACCCGAACTTGAAATTGTTAGTTAAGGAATGCGTAAACTGCACTCTCAGACCAAGGTGCGATGCAGCAGATTCCACACATGAAAACTGTTAATGAGTTCAACGGTATTTTCTCCGCTCTTTGCTTATTTTTACTTTCTGTTCCCCCCCCCCATGATAATAATCCCTGAGATTAGTATCATTGGGGGAAAAGAATCAAAGAGGGCCAATTGCGTACAGGTAGTAGAGAAGCTCGTTTTAATCTTTACATTCTGCTCAGAAAGTTCTTGAAATCCTGGTTTTGAACACTGACCTCATTGAGGAACCAGTCTGATACGATCAAGTTGTCTTATCAGCGTGTTTGATACATGAACGTCATGTCTCCGTCAATTTCTAAGGCGCTGAATTCCTCTTGAGATCACGCTGGTGAAAGCATTTTATTTGTTTGCATCTCTGCTTCAAAGCACCACAATAAATTCTGATTGCCACCAGGTTTGTTTGAGCATCTGTCTGTCCATTGATCACGCCAACGATTCATAAACCTCGACCCCATTTTTAATAAAGTGTCCCTTCCATTTTTCCTCATTAAATTATCAGTAGAAATTTCTTATTTAGCTCGGCTTAATAGGAATGCTGAATAAAGTTGGCACATGTACAAGAATAAAAGGCGGTATAAAGGCTCGAACGATAGTCTGATAGAACTTGTTAGATTTACCATAAACTGTTGAGGTTATTTGTTAATAGCCAGAATATTAATTCCTGGCATGTTAAAGGAAGCGTATTTATTCTCAGCAGGATATGGACTGTTTCATTTGGGAGCGATGGCTTTGTAGCGAAAAGCACAGAAATTAGACGACATTGTGATTTCTGTGCGGTTTAGAAAAATGTTTGGTATTTTATAAGTATGGACAACTAAATCGTGTACAATCTGTTGTTTAAAAACACTTATCAACCTGCAATTATTCATATTAATTCGGGATTATACTTGTATCAAATGAACACCAACTGGAAGGAACTTTACTTTTTATTTTTTTACATTATTCAACCCGGAACATCGGAATCAGAATCAGAGACAAGTTTATTATCTCTGACTAAATGGCATGAAATTCTTGCCCACCTATCGAAGTACGATACTGCAGGGGTAACAGAGATACGCTATGTGAAAACACTCCATGGACTACTAGATTTACATATTTCTGGAAACAAGATGTGTGGGGATCGATATTTGTGTTTATCATATTTTGTTTTCCTTGGAAGTTTTGCTGTCTTGTTAATTATTGGTGCATAAATGGAGAAATGTATTTTTCACAACATTTTCCTTAAGCTATAATTTGCCTTGTGCGCTGTTGCATTCTATGTCTAGATATGTCCAAATCAAGAAATAGTTACTAATACAGTTAGTAAGGCGCCAATCCACAAACATTTCATTAATAACCTGGCGTATCCCAAGCTTCTTAAATTTTTTTAGAGTTTAAAATCATGTTATCCGATTTATGATTCCACTCAAAGCAGTCATATCTTTTTCAAGTGTATTCTTCAAAGTGAATGAGTAAAACGGTAGTGAAGTGACCACTACCTTTTGAAGGAATGGCTATATCAATTATACACTGATCTGCAGCTATAATTCTGATGTCCCATTCAAACTGTTTTGAAGTGATATATAATTTTGTGTTAGAGACTAATAATACATACCTGTAACAGATGCCTTTGCTAAACATGGATTAATTGGAGATTTGACCAGGTGCTCTTTTTCAGATAAACTGTGGCTAACTCCCAGCGAGTTTGTCCACTTGGTGGCGCACTGCAGAATTACCTGGCTACAAATTCCCAATAGACCAAGTGGAAAAATAACAAATTTATATTATCATGATCGGCCCCATTTTACAACATTTGTGTTATTGGCCACATTATGAAATTATCTCGCATCCCTATTTTAATGTAGATTTGTTGTTCACCAAACAAAACGTACGCCTTCTATATTATAGTCAAAAACATGTAGGTGAGTGAACCACGCAAATAGATTGCAATTAATACAGAGCTTTTTATGAAATAAGTAACATTCTGTAATTTTAGAGTCACGTGAAAAGGTGTGTCCCAGTATTCGAAACCTTGTGTCTGTTCAAAGCAAGTCCCTAAAAGTTTTGGAGTGTTTTTAATAAACACACACAAAATGCTGGTGGAACACAGCAGGCCAGGCAGCTTCTATAAGGAACACTGTCGACATTTCGGGCGGACACCCTTCATCAGGACTGTCTGATGCTGCCTGGCCTGCTGTGTTCCACCAGCATTTTGTGTGTGTTGTTTGAATTTCCAGCATCCGCAGATGTCCTGAGTGTTTTTAATGCTGTTTTTCTTTTTTGATGTAATAAGATATAATAAGATCGCTTCAGTTAATTGTCTTCAGCAATTACCGAGGCTGAGAGTCAATTAAAGAACATATTTTACAATGTTTAATCTTAATCATATGCTCTCAAAGTATTGTATTGATTACGAAGATTTGATATTACTGAATGAATAAAGTGGTGATTTGTGTAATTTATGGAATATTTTAAGTATGTCAGAAATTAATATATTTGCTTTAAAAAGAAAGCAAAAAAGATCCTCATTAGACATTTATGCAAACCTGGTTAAAACATGTTAACAGCAAACACTCTAATGTGCATTAATAGAAACATTTCATGGTCTTAGGCTATCCAAAAATAATTTTCAGTTAAAGACAGATCTGTTGAAATCTAGTCAGAGTGTAAGATTAGAAAACAAGGCAGATAATTTGCAATCCACATCCCAAAGACATATTTTAAATGTCATTTTGTGTTGGTTGAAGGATATATTTACACCATAATACTGGGTAACTCCCCTGTTTTTCTCCATTCAATAAAAGCTAAAAAACAAACATTGATTTCAACTTAGATAGTTCCCTCACAAAAGTAATCAATTTTAAACTCTTGCAAATGATAGATCAGGATTAGTTCACCATGTCTTCTTTTTTCCATGTTACTTTCAACAGTACCATTACAAAATATAATCAGACTGATTCAGTGCATTTTACCTGCAAATTTCTGTTGGTCCACCATTGCATATAATTATTTCTTATTTTGTTTATTTCAGAATTGGTGTTTGTTATAGTCATGCTTTAAAGTAATTTGTAATTCATTACCTTATTTGGTGTAAATCTCGTTTTGAAAGTTGCAGAATAATTATGATGCAAATGAATTCCTATGTGCTCATTTATTTGATTGAATAGTCTAAATTTCTTCAATGAAAAGTGAAATAAAACACAAAGAACAGAAGCTGATTTAGTTGTCGCCTTTCCCCTACATCCACCTCCTTTTCTCTCACATTATATCCTATTAGTCTTCTACAATTATGTTCCAAATTTCCAAGGCATTTACTGACCTGCTATACTTGTTTCTTTAAGAATGTATTTCATGGAGCAGTTTAGAATCCATGTTGAAAGCATGTTTTTTGCATTTCATTCCAATATTTTCTCTGTTACTTGTAGCTAAATTCTCCTGGTACTCAGTAGAAATCTTTTAATAAATTCATCCAGTAGATAACTGAGATGTTTTTATTTTGAGTCTCAGTGTTTTAACCTGAGTGTGGGTCTGAAAACAGAATTGGAACAAACTCAGTTTAATTCACACTTCAAAAGCATGTATACAAGAACCAGGCAGATTATCTAAAGTAGAACACCGAGAGAGATCTCAATATAGTACTAATGGAGGAGCCAGTTTTTCAAATCAGTTATTAAAGTAAAGGTCGATCCACTGTTTTACATGGATATAAAAAATTATTGACACTATCTTGAAGAAGATCAGTAGAGTGAAATCAAGGAGATAATATTTCGATCAACATAATAAAAACAGATATCTGGTCTGTTACATTGAAATTGTATGAGCTTGCTGTATGCAACTTGCAGCTGTGTTTCCTATATTAGAGCACTGACTACACTTCTTGATTGGTTGTAAAGTTCATTGTGACAACTTTTTCTTCTTGCATTCCAATAGAAGGCTCACACCAAAAGTTAGAAATAATTGCTTTGAGAAGCCTAAAGATCATGAATGAGATTACAGAAATCTAATTATTTGTTATTTTACTTTTCTTTATATAACAGTAAGACCAATATAGTCAGCTCTCAGTTACATAACTATCTAATTAACACCTGGCAGTGACCTATTTAGAACTGCCTTTAAGTTTATTGTAACTCATGACCTGAAGAACAGATGGTGGGTGGAGAGAGTACAGGAAATCCAACAGTTTGCTGTTAACCATAACATGCATTGATTCTTCAGTGCTGTCAATACCATCTCTGGCCCAAATAGCCAAGGGGCTACCCCACTGAGAGCCTAGAGTGGAGTACATCAAAGATAGAGGGATGTCAAAACTTGCTGGAGGTGGACTACAAAGGTTTCCTTAGTTAGTGTCTTAGACATGAATACCTTTTACACCACTATGATGACATTAGTACAACCAACCCCAAGGTGCAAGCAGTTGACAAGGTCATACATTGGCTGAAAAAAACCCAACCTTCTGGAGCACACAAAGTCCTCACTGATGTATTAATCATAGCAAAAATATAGTTCCAACGCAAATTCATCACCTTATCTCCATCACTTGTAAAGAAGACAGTATTCCAATTGATCTCAGAGAAGCTATAGCCGTGATCATCTTCAAGAAAAGAGCCATCTTCTATTTTTTGTGTTTAACAAGAAGTCTCCTTGGTTGTCTGTCACACGCGTGTTATTTTAAACTTGACCAGTCTTCTCCCAGAGCTGTAGTGTGGCTGCCATCCACCAAGAAGTAAAATGGATTTGATCTTCACCGTGTGATAAATCCATGAAAGTTATGGCAAAGAATACTGATCATTATGTATGGATTTTGTTTTTAATTACTCATATGTCTTTAACTTCACTATTATTGCCTGTCCTCTGGAATTTGTGATGACCCTATGTTTGCTACACAAACCTAATCCAAGTGTGTTCTGAGTTGATGTGTGATGACACAGCCTTGCTTAAGGAGCAATTGCAGGATTCTAGGTCAATGTTGCCAGTGCTGATGACAGACCTTATGTTATATGTATATACAGAAGACAAAGGTTTTCTACCAACACCATCACCAATACTGCCCCATGACAATGAAGATCCATTCTGAAAAACATTGATCAGTTTCCATTATCTCAGAAGCCAGCTCTCAGCAGAGGAAGACACAAATAGTGAAATTCACCTTTGCCTCTAGTACATCAGCACAGTCTTCAGACACCTGGGTAACTGAGTGTTCAATTCTCAGCAAAGAACTCATGGGCAACTGAACAGCAGTGGTGCCCACACTCATATATAAATCACAGACATGACCAACCAAAAGAATACACCTTAATACACTCAGTGAAAACCAGCCACATTGTGTCTGTGAAATCCACCAACTTCATTGGCAGATTATTTCAGCATCCCAAATGAGGCAAAATGGATATTAATATCCTCGGATAGGACCCAACAAAAGTGGATTGGGATCAGAAAGAAAAGGAAGCATATCACAAATATAGGCAATTGGAATCGAGTGAGCCTTTTGAGGAGCATGAAGGGTGTAGGAGATCAAAGAGGAGCTACTAAATATCCTTGGAAAGTAACATTAAAGGGAATCCCAAAACATTCTATGTCAAGAACAAAAGGGAATCTGGATCCTTAGGGAGCAAAAGGGGTAGTCTATGCGTGGAGCTAAGGGACATGAATGAACTGCTGTGTATTCAGCAAAAAGACGGACAGACGATAATGGGTACAGAGACATAAACTGTAATTGTCTGGAGCACAGCAGTGTTAGGCAGTGGAGATGTCAGATGTCATGGACCACATGTTGGTTGATATATCTCCAAGGCTGGATGAAATCTATATCCGGGTCCTATGGGAAGCAAGGGGACCTAATGGATTTTTTTTTCTCTCTTAGTTAGTGACAAGTGATGTTCCAGAAGAAAGGAGGATAGCTAATGTTGTTTCTTTTTTTTTACTAGGGGCAGCAAGGATAAGGTTGGTAATTACACACAGTGGTAGGGAAATTATTGATTAAAACATTGTGGGATAGAGTTTACATACATTTGGCAAAGTAATGGCCAGGTAGGGATAGCTAACATGGCCCTGTGTTAATTGGAATTCTTATTGGAATCAGAAACCTGCCTTATTTGATTAAGTTATTTTGAGTCCTTTTGCTGTAATACAGACAGGGTGTTGGAATTATATGAATGGAATTTAGTGAGATGTTTGACAAGGTTCTGCATTTATGGCTGGTCCAGAAAGTTAAAGCATATAGGATACAAGGAAAGTTTGCTACTTGGATCCAAAATTGGGTTGATGATAGGAGCCAGAGAATGATGCTGGAGAGGTGATTTTCTGACTGGAAGACTGCAATCAGTAGTGAGTGCATCACGAGGATCAGTGCTGGGGCCCATGTTGTTTCTGATGGACATTAATGACTTGCATTGAACATAGGAAGAAAGATTAATAAATTTGTGGATGATGCAAAAGTTGCTGTTGTTAATTGTTAATGAAAGGTTGGCTAAGGCTACAGCAGGACAAAGATCAAATGGAAAATTTGTTGAGGTGTTGGCAGGTGAAATTTAATTCCAGGAAGTGTAAAGTGTTGTGTGCCAAATAGAGATGGAATATATGTAGTAAATGGTAGGGTGCTGAGGGATGTGGATGAACAGGAGGTCCACAGTTCCCTTAAAGTGGCAACACAGTTTAATAGGTTGGGAAATGATGTGTTTGCTTTCTTAGGTTGGGGAAAAGAACATAAAAGTTGGGAAGTTCTGTTACAACTATATAAAACATTGCTTAAACCACTCCTGGATTATTACATCCAGTTCAGATTGCCACACTATGGGAGGATGTGGTTGTGCTGAAGAGAGAGCAAAGCAGATGTACCAGGGTGTTGCTGGTACTGGAGGACTGTGATTCTGGGGAGTGGGTTGACTGGGCTTGATTTCCCTGGAGCTAAGGGATTACCTGACAGAGGTAATTAGATGCAAAGATAGGGCTGTTAATCAGAATATTTTTCCTTGGTAGGGCTATGAAGGAAAGGGTATACGTTTAAGGGGAGAGGAGTGAGTTTTATAGGGAATTTGAGAGGAAAGTTTTTTAAATTGTCATTGATATCTGGAACTTGCTGCCAGAGGAGATGATGAGAATCAGATGGATTCACTACACTTAAAAAATATTTAAATATGTGGTTAATGTAGTTTAATGTACTTTAATGTAGTTGGGCAAAAAAGTTTGACATGAGCATTGAAGGCTGAGGGGCCTATTTCTGTGTTGAGCGAGTCTATGACACTTTATAGGCCACATTTTAAATTAACCATCTGGGATATGGCCACATCATTCCCTTTAGCTTATGACAGCAGATAAAATTTACATAGCTCTGTTCTATCACACTACAGCTCAGTAAAATTGGCTAAACATGTAACACTGAACTGTGGATGCTGAGACCCAGGCTCAGTCTTAAATTTGCACCATTCTGCTCGTATTGAGGCTTCTTCACTGAGTTCTGTCTGCACAAGCACATTTTAATGACATTGAACATAAAATTTGCAACTAATAGCGAAATTAGGCAACAGTTTTAATTTTTTTAAATTTTGTTTTTGAAGTATTTATTAATCTACAGCACCTTAAAATGACATCTTGGTATAGTTTGATGAACACAGGTAAAAATGAGTTTAATAAAAAAACTTCAAATCACAGCAACATGATATTAAATGATCAAAAATAACTTCTAACTAAAGCCATTATTAACAATTAAATTTGTGTATAGTGGTAACTTCCTACGTGCTTTATTTAAATTCAAACATTTCCATATATGTATATACACACACACACAGTATACAAGGTTTCTTCATCTTGAACTTTCCAGTAAATATTTTGTGTTTCCTTAATTGCTTGAAATGGAGCACATGGAGAAATTAATACAGTGTATTTTGTTTAATTAGGCCATTGGTTGGTCAGGGCAGCTGTTTATTTGGGGCAATTCTTAAAGAACAGAAACTAAATTGAGAAAATAGCTAAAACTCCCTTTGTTTATTTAGGACATTATGCTGCTTAATTGAGCCAGGAGACTTGTTACTGAACTGTTTTTAACTAGTGTCAGTCGTAAGCATTACAGTATGCTTAGCGATAGCGTCAGTTGTGTGTGTTTTTGTATTCGAAAAGCAATGATTTTTTGTCATAGATAGTTGGTAAGAAATAAACAGTAAGTCAATTTGAACTGTGATTTCAAGCATTTGGGCTTGGACAAGCCAGAAGCAGTGAAAATTAAATTATTTCACTACTGCAACAAGTTAGGAATTCTGAAGAATTTGAAAGTATCAACAATAATCAATCATCTTGAATGTTACAATAAAAGTGAAGATTTGGAGGATGCAATCATTGACGGCATTGTGTGTAGGTAGTCCATTATCTGCACTAGGTTTTGCATTGATTTTGTTCATTTACGTCAATCAACAGAAAACAGCAGATGAATTCCTCCATCGATAACTAATAGGAGCTAATACAGTTTTACAGTATAATACTGTAAAGTTATTAGTAGTGTTCTAATTTGTTCCATTTAACTTCATAAAATGTTACTCAGTTAAATGGTAGTTTGTCTTTTTAAACTTTTTAATTATTTCCAGGAAAGTTTGACTAATTGGGGCACCCATTTAATTGGACCAAGAAGTGCTAGTCCTGATGTGTCCCAATTAACCTCTTTGTTCTGAGCAGGATTGTGTGGGGGACAAGAATCAAACTGCGGAAGGAAATCGACAGGTCAAGCATGAGTTCTCACCTGCAGTTTGCTTTTGCTCCAGGTTCAAGAATCTGCAATTACCAATGTGTCTGCTGAAGACGGGCACTTATTTACAAACCTAGCACAAGAGGTAGTCGCAACTTGTGTTTCACTGAATCATATTTGCACTTATAGTTCTATTCAGAAACTTGATGGTAGAGGGAAAGGATCTGTTCCTAAAACATTGAGTGTGTGTCTTCTGGCTCCTGTACCTCCACTCCAATGGTTGAATGAGAAGGGGGCATGCCCTTGGTGGTGAGGGACCTTAATGATGAATGCCACCTTTTCTGAGGCATTGTCTTTTGAAGATGCCCTCACTGCTGGAAGTCCAGTGCTCATAACAGATTTGGCTGAGTTTACAACACACTGCAGCTTCTTCCAATCCTGTGCACTGGTCTCTCCACACCAGATGGTAATGCAACTAGTTAGAATCCACTCTACAGTACATCTGTAGAAATTTGCCAGAGTTTTTGGTAACATATTAAATTTAACTCCTTAAACTTAATGAAATGTGCCTGCAGGTATGCCTCCAATCACCTCCATGGTCTCAATGACACTGAGTGCAAAGTTGTTATTGCGACACCTGTCAATAAAGTGATCTGTCTCACTCCTGTATGCCTTCTCATCACCATCTGAGATTCTGTTGTGTCATTGGCAAATTCATAAATGGCATTTCTGCTGTATTTAGCCACACAGTCATGGATGTAGGGTGAGTAGAGCAGTGAGCTAAATACATACCTGTGTGATGAGCCAGTGATGAGTAGATACTCAGTGTTTTAGGAACAACTTTTCCCATCTGCCATTAGATGTCTGAATGGTTCATGAATCCATTTACATCACTTATTGTAATTTATAGAAATCTTGATGTATTACCACAAGACAACACATTTCACAAAATACGTCAATGATAATAAACTTGATTCTGATTCTGATTCTACAATACCACTGCTTAAAAGAACACTCTAAGCATCATATAAATGAGGATTGACCAAAGTTATGGCCATGGAAGTAGATTATTGGGGACATCTATAAAACAGGCAAAAGTAGATGGAGTTAGAGTGGGAAGTTTTGGACTTGTCCGAATCTTGAAAAATATTGGAAGGAAGTTTTTCAAACTTTTTCCTTACTTTTTAAAGTCAATTTTAAGCCTAACCCTCTGACGACCCTATTCGGTATTGTTGTAGGACAAGATATTAAGCTGAAGGTATCTGATTTATATATTTTGGCCTTTAACTCTCTTAAATGCTTTTGTTTAAATGGAACGATGTTCTTCCTCCTACTCATGCTCAATGGTTATGCGACGTTATGTCATGTTTAGACTTAGAGAAGATTCGTTGTTCAATTTCTGAATCTCGTCAAGGCTTTCAAACATTATGGGGACCTTTTCCGAATTATTTTCAAAACCTTCAACCCGTTGTTTAAATTCAGATGTTGGCTATTATTAATTTTCATTATATGAGAAGGTATTTTACCTTTTTTTCTCCTTAATAAACAGCTTCGGTCTTGGTAGGGGTTAGATTCTTCTTTTTGTAATAAAATAGTATAGTTCAATGTAACTATTGATTAGCTTACATGAATACGGGATAAAGAGATTGTTATTTTGATTAGATATAATGTAATTGGTATTTTTTAAAATCTTTTTTGACCTTTTATATATACTTTCTTGTACTCTGTATTCTTCTATTTAGAAACTAATAAAATATTGAAAAGAGAGTGGGAGTCCAAACCTTGAGGTAGTTTTGGCTGAAGCATAGTCACCAGTGTCCCATTTGCACATGATATTCAGCTGCAACTGATGTTAACTGGTTTTAGCAGCTTTCTGCTTGCCTTCTATGATTTCCTTAAATTAATTAATCCAAAGCAATTATTGTAATTGTTATTATGGTATATCCTTTATTCATTGCATCTATTAAGGAAATGCTCACTGATAGCATATTGCCCTTAAATGCTAGACTGAGAGAACTCCTCGTACAGGATAAATATACCAATTCCAATTTTACATTTGGTTGAAATTTGTAAAGAAAAACGACTCACATTAATTAATACACAAATTATCCTGCATCCTACATAAGAGCTCTATCATTAGCTTTAAGAAAATATCATGTCACACTTTACCTACCCGTGAGTTTTATGAAGTTGCTCCAATTGCTCATTAATTGTCAATTTAACTTGCCATGGAGAGATAAGTCTGGTAATTAAAAGTTTTTTTTAATGGCAAGATAGTTGATAATGACTTGGAGCAATCCTTCCAGTGTTTCTTTTCCTTACTGCATCTCTTTTTAACCTCTGCAGATCAGTTCCTTCCTCTCTTTAGAATTCCCTCACCTTAATTCACTCTGTTTCTGAGTTCTTCCATTGAATCCATAAACATTATTGATGAATATAAAAGACGACTCTGTTTATGACTATAATATAGATGCTCTCTTTTCCTTGTGCATTGCTTATTTGGAGCTGGCGGAGAAAGTCTAACTCATTACCATAGTATACAATGTCTTGCTCCACCATATCACAGGCCATTTGCACAATTGTCCAGCCTTTGCACCACAGTGAGATCAAATAAAGTACTGGACAAATAAACTAGAATGCTTCAATCAATGCATGGCCAGTTTTGTATGAAAATAATCCCCCATTTTCTTTAACGCTTTTCTGACAATACTTTAAAGATTTACTTAATATGACTAATAACTTATTGTTTTAACCTCACCTGGTATATTAGTAGAAATTGGGGTGAATCTTACTGGAAATACAGCAGCTACAAAGCAACCAGAAAATTCAGGAGACTGAGGTACATCACAAGTTGCTAATCCCTGGTGCTTGTTGCTCTGCTGTTCGCTTTGCACAGATAACACCTTGCTTTTAAAAGCTGCCCCTCCACTCTCAATATCATTAAGAATCTACTGTATTTGCAGATTAATTTCCATGAAATCACTACAGAAAATTATTTCCAATCATTTGCACTCCCTCCTTTGTTTTTCTGGTTCCATTAGTTAAGAATATACATAGAAAAACAAAAAGATAAACAGTTTTGCGCTTGTGTAGAATGCTTCATCCCCTCACTGAGGATTTTGCAAAACAATTTACTGTATTGCAGCACTAAAGAAATGTTGTAACATAGCACATCAGCAAGGAATGAGGAGAAAACTCCCAGACCTCACTAGAGTGAGAATGACCAGGGTATCTCTTATTCTTAAACATTGGTGTTAACGACCTGGCTCTTCTTAAAAACAATGACGTGGGATCTCTTTCGTCAAACTGAGAAATCTGATAAAGCCCAAACACGAGGAAATCTTCAGATGCTGGAAATTCAAACAACAACACACACAAAATGCTGGTGAAACACAGCAGGCCAGGCAGCATCTATAAGGAGAAGCACTGACGACGTTTCGGGCCGAGACCCTTTGTCAGGACTAACTGAAAGGAGAGATAGTAAGAGATTTGAAAGTAGGAGGGGGAGGGGAAATGCGAAATGATAGGAGAAGACCAGAGGGGGTGGGATGAAGCTAAGAGCTGGAAAGGTGATTGGCGAAAGTGATACTGAACTGGAGAAAGGAAAGGATCAGGCCTTGGGAGAAAGAAAGGGGGGGGGGAGCACCAAAGGAAGATGGAGAACAGGCAGGGTGATGGGCAGAGAGAGAGAGAAAAAAAACAAACAATTAAATATGTCAGGGATGGGGTAAGAAGGGGAGGAGGGGCATTAATGGATGTTAGAGAAGTCAATGTTCATGCCATCAGGTTGGAGGCTGCCCAGCCGGTATATAAGGTGTTGTTCCTCCAACCTAAGTGTGGATTCATCTTGACAGCAGAGGAGGCCATGGATAGACATATTGGAATGGGTCTGATCAGAATCTGATAAAGCCTTTGTCTAACCTCTCACCTGAAAGACAACACTGTTATCAATGAGGCATTTCCTTGGTTCTACAGTGGAGTTCCAGACTAGGCACACAACCTTCTGACTTGAGGCCACCAAGCAGTAACAGCTGATATCTTCATCCCTCCAATCAGTCAGCTCTTGTAAATTTGTAAACTTACATTGATAAATTTGACCTTCTACCTTTAAAAATTTGACCTTCTTGGGACGTTCCAGCACAAATACACATTGCCTTTGAACCATGGCAGAAAAATTTTACAGTGAATATTGTGAGGTACTTCTCTCCAGCAAGAACATATAATGCTGCATTTATGTTAGAGTACTAAAGAGGAAATGGCCTCTTATGCCAGAAAATGATTCATGTGACACTTCTTCTTTGTCTTGGTTGCATCAACTATCATTTTGTAAAAGTAAAAAATAAATAAAGTTATGTTTCATGTCATGGCATGTGATGAAATTAGAAATAAATGGGAGTGTGGTGATGTTTCCCCATGTTACACTATTGGTGCACCTGCTGGCCAAAACAAGCGAGGCACGTGAAAGTGATACTTCCTCACTGACGTTTGCTGAGTTATAATTACCCTTAGTAGTTTCAGCACTACCTGATCAGAGCTCTGAGTGCCTCTGCACACTTACAATTGTATGCCATGCAATGCGGCAATTGAAGTTTCAAGTGGCATATTGTATACGATTTCACCCAGGTGCACACACTGAAACCCAAATATACAGATCTAACTAAACAAAATATGCATCAAGTTCTTCAGCAAACACCTCTCAAATCCTATTAGTGTGGTGAATTTCTTCTGCACTGTCATGCTGATCTAACAGCACAGTTTACTTGATTGGTACCACATTCACTACCCTAAATATTCATAACCTCACTCTATTTTGGAATGTACTGCAATTACTCATATTCACTACTTGGGTATCTTCTTGACCTTAACCCAAACAAAGCAGATCATTTGATCAACATCTTCTCCAGCATTTATATCTTCATTCCGAATAGAAACATTCCGAATGTTAAAGGACTTGAACTGATTAGAAATGGCAAAGTTACTTCCCATGGTAGGGGATTCTAGGACAAGAGGACACAACTTCAGGATTGAAGGACGTCCATTTAGAACTGAGATGCGGAGATATTACTTTAGTCAGAAGGTGGTAAATCTGTGGAATTTGTTGCCGTGAGCAGCTGTGGAGGCCAAGTCATTGGGTATATTTAAGGCAGAGATAAGTAGGTCCTTGATTAGCCAGGGCATCAAAGGGAATGGGGTGAAGGCAGGGAAGTGCAGATGACAGGAAGAATTGATTGCCCATGATTGAATGGCGGATCAGACTGGATGGGCCGAATGGCCTACTTCTGCTCCTATATCTTATGGTCTTCCTGCCACTACCAACAAGATATGGTTGTAGTGTGTAGCTTCATAAAGGTGGACTTCACAACTTACCAAGATCTCTTTGACACTGCTTCCTATGACTTGGCTTCCTGGAAGGACAAATGAAACAGATGCAATGGGAAGATACCAATTACTAATTCCAGGTTCTGCTCCAGGTGAAGCATTGTCTTGAAATAGAGGTAAATTGCTGATCCTTCAAGGTCAGTCCTGGAGCTAACTAACTCTTAGCAGAATCTTTAGAGAAGGCCCATCACAGGAAGTTCCAATATTATCAATGCCCGTCTCTGTTCAAATAAAGTGAATGATCCATATAGAAATTCAGAGCTGGAATCTCATTCACCTTTCCTCTGTCTGCATTTGTAAGATCACACTGCGCAAAGGAAATTAAGATCATTCTTCCAGATATGGTGCAACATATACACCTTCACTCTTCACATCATCCACTAATAACACAAGGTGCTGAGAGAGAGCTGTCGACCAGCATACATAGGTACCACATATTTTGCTGAGGCAAATGTTCCAAATTCCCACTTAGGATTGAAGAAACTGTGGTAATTCGTAAGTATCCAGGAGCACATTCGATTTCCTGAAACACATGGCTGTGTGCATCTATTATTAAATTGGACAAACATATGCATGGATGTGGAGATTTTAGTTAATCAAAGACAGAGGCGTTTGAAAACAAGAACTCAGATATATCACAAAACTCTTGGTTATTAGGCAGCAGTGATTCCTGTCTTCCAATATGCTTCATGGGATGCCCAAGAGCCTGATTCACAAACCTATCTACACACACACTCACACACACACACACACACATACACACACACACACACACACACACACACACACACACACACACACACACACACACACACACACACACACACACACACACACACACACACACACATTCCTGCTTCCTGGTCATTTGCCCATTTGTGATTTCATCACAACTGAAAATGTCCACATTCATAAACCTTTTGTTTTAGAAGACTAAAGTGCATACTCCAGTATTATTCCAAGTCACAATAGATGCCAAGTAATTACCACTTTTACCTGTACATTTCAAGATGCTGGTATATCCTCCATTTTCTATTGACTATCAATTTGTTATGATCCATATTTTAAAAGATTTAAGCTGATCTTCCCTAAACCTACAGTTTCCCCGATTAAAAAATATCTCCAGCTCCTCAAACGTTCATTGATAAATAAGAGCCTGATCTGGTTGGTTTGGTATCTTGCCATATGGTGTATTTATGCGTAAAGCAACCAGAGATAATTGTGCCCAATTTGTGTCAATATTTATGTAAATTTTGTGACACATTTATGGTATAACAAGAACATCAGTTTTCACAGTCTATTCTTCCAACTTGCCACCAGAAATGAGGCAGAGTGGGAAATAGGGAATATATAAAACATTCCACCATGAAAAATGATGCAAACATAACCTAGCAGTTTGTTTTACCTCTTTTGCTTTCTTCCTTCACAGTAAATTATAGCTATCTATAAGCATGTGCATATTTCTGGATAACCTTGACAACAGATGTTTCAATGCCATTCTAAACTATGGGTATGGTATTTTACTGCATTAATTTCTAAATACAGAAGGAAATAGGATTTTTTTTAACTATGTTTATAAATTATCCCTCTTTATCTCTCTTTCTGAATGTTGCAGGGCTTGCTTCACTCCCTCTTTAACTCTGTTAATGAAAAGAAGATCGGTAAGGTGTATAGTGTGAGCGATATGCTCCACCTCCAAAATAGCAGTCATCTCTGGAACCCAGTGCATCCTATCCAAGTGATCGTTCTTAGTGAATAGAGTTGCACAGGAGTGCATAGTTGCAAGACTTGAGGGGGCAGAGGAATTTTTGTGTGATCAAGTGAAAGCAAGTCCCAGGTTTTTTTTATTTCAGTGACTTTAGCAACAGCAGACTCCTCTTCATATCAAGAGATTTGTACATCTGGAATTCACTCACAGATGAGCTAAAGGAGGCAGAACAAATGAAATCACTTCAAATGTAAGAGTAAAACTAAGTGACTGAATGAAATATATAAATAAGCTTCCTCACTCACCTCAGATCACGACAGCCAGTGTTGTCCTGATATAGGTTAACTTGTACAGAGATGTGAAGATTGCTGATTTGACATTGATAATATTCACATAATTTCCTTGGAATTGAAGATTCATTCCATTAAGTTTTATGAATAAATCTGACAAATAAGCAATGTCATCCCTAACGCTCTTGAGTTGATTATTGAATGAAGCATTCGTGTCTTCAAAGAATGTTATCACAGTTTCAAAAAGTGCATAAAAGCATCTCGGGCAGTTTCCTTTTGAGAGCTATCTGACTTCTGTGTGAAACTGCAAGCATTCTACCAGTTCATCATGTTGGAAAAAGAGAGAGAGATATACCGCTTCTACCTCTTCCAACGATTCTGAGTGAGGCACAGAGAGATCGGTATTTACTGACAATTACCTTTATTGTTCAAACTAACAAATACGTGAATTCATACACTAAATACCTTGTGCACACACCTGACTCTCCTGGATAGTCAAAGAATAGCAAAGGTATTACCCAGGCGGAGGAATTTACGCTGGCCAGGCGCTCCTTGTTCCTTGTGGTCCCGACTCACTCTCCACGTGCTTCACGCAGGGTTCTTCTCGCTTGTATCTGCAATGGTTATGCTTTGAAGTTACCGCCACCGGCACACACAAAGCACCCACTTTTATATCAATTGCTTATCAATTCAAATGTCCATTCCCGTGTCATTGGCCGTAGGTCATGTGTCTGGCCTTTAACACCTGGCCATTGGCTCTGGTCCAAAGCAACATCCATCTATTGTCCTCTTCCCATCAAGGGACAGTTGCTGACTCGTGGCTCTTTGTTCTCAGTCAGCAATGAGTTTGAATCACCTCAGGCATTCACAATCCTGCATGTTATAGCCAACCAAAGAACACCTCACAAATAACTCCTTATCTGGAAATGACCTCCAGTCCAGCAGATTACCTGAAGAATCTTTGTGCCTTCTTTAAAACACTAATCAAGTCCAGCATGTCAAGCTCACAAAATGGAGAATCAAATGTCTTCACAAAATGGCAGCCTCCATCCCCCAGGCACACGGCAAGAACAAAGACTTCCACTGTCCTTGATTCATTTGAATTCACTGATTTGAAGATTGTCATTCTTTCTGGCCAACAATCATTCTTCATTCAAGCTCTCAAAATAGTTGAGAACTGGGGTGGGGGAGCCATGGGACTTGTCTTTAGTTACTGCTGTGATAACAGTACTTAATGATTTGTGACAAAATGTTGACTGTGAATTACATAGTGTATGGTAAATATGTTAGGTACAGCTGTTTTCAATAAAGTAATAATTTTACAGTGGTGTCCTGTCATTGATGGTGCCCCATCTGTTGCACAAGCAAGAATGTTGGTGATTGGAATACCCTTCTCTTTAAAAAAAATTGCTCCACAACCCAAAATATTGACTCCTGCTTCATAGCTGCTTCCATTGCCCTCGCAAATAACAACTCTCGAACCATGCTTTATCCTTTAATGAAGAGAATATAACCAGGAAGCAAAGATATGGCACCTTGCAAAGTTGACATCCATCTTCTGTTGTTCTAAGAATGTTGCACGTATCTTCCACTTTCTCAGATATTTGAACAATTCACCTTTGAACAGAGTCGTCACTGAGAGGAATTGCTTTAATTATTTGGTCTGTTGACTTATGCAAAACTGCACTCAGAACCTCTCTTACTGCTGGCAGAATCAGTTCTTCTCCAATTGTATGGGGCTTTCCAGATATAGCAATGAGCAATGAAATGTTGTATGAAGCATGCAAATCATCACTGTTTTCTTGTGAAGTGCTGGCAAACATGTTTTGAAGTGTTTTCTGTTTCTGAAAGTTTTCCCAAAGTGACTTAAAGTAAGCCAAGTTTTTGTTTGCTTTATCAGTGCATGCTCTTGAAATGTTCAAGGAGCATGGATGGTTTCATTGGCTCATTTAAAAAAACTTTTTCACACAACAGACACATTGGCTGCTGTTGGTTGCTTGGTGCCAGTATAAATCCATATTTCAGATCCTCCACACTGTACTGTCTACACTTCTTTTTCGTTTGTTCTGTTTCTGCCATTTTCGTTATGGATTAATGAGCATGGTCAGTCCCCGAGCGTTTATGTCCAAACTCAAGCACTGAAATCAATAAAGTGGAAAGTTATATCATTATCATAGCACAGACAAAACCTGAATCTCTGACTGAGAGTACATAAAAATTGGGCAGCGATATCTCGGTTGGGCAATGGGCTAGAGAAATGCAGACAAAAGGACATATTATGAACTTTATCCCATTGACTGTCATACCCTAATTCACAGGAATTACATCACTATGTGATTAGAGTATGGGAATCATACAAGCTAACACTGTACTACAGCAGTGAATGGCAATAATGCTTGGGCTGGGTTGGGAAATAACGCAGTTTCTTCAGTCCAGATTTCACATGATATGCCAAATACAGAATTGTCATGTTTGCTTTCAACAACTGTAATGTGTTTCGAGCAAAGTCTAAGACACCAGTGGGTTAGCAAGAGATGAGGTAATTACGTGATTGTTGCAATCAAATGTGAGGCAGTGAGAATCAAATGATTGTAATAAGTAATTCAGTTCTTAAATTAAACCTGTAATCCCTCAGCTGCTTCCTTGCTACCGAGACCTCCATCCATCGCCTTTATCTTTTTTACCCCCGTGGAAACTCTCACCACCCTGTGGGTAACGATATTGCCTACTTTGGGAACCACAGGTATAGGATATGCAGTTCACTTTAGAATCAAATACTATGTTGCATTTAAGTAAAGATTAACTCCACCTGAGTGAGAGACAGATGAGTTGAATCTCAGTTTTTTTCTCTCCATGTTATTAGGAGAAAGAATCCTTCCAGACAGTTTATCAATGTTAATCAATGCTTTTATTAGTTGAGGTATTGAGTTCAAAAGTCTAGAGGTTATGTTGTAACCTTATAAAACTCTGGTTAGGTCATAGCTGGAGTACTGCATATAGTTCTGGTTGGCCTACTGTAGGAAGAATGTTGAAGCTTTGGAGAGGTTGCAGAAGAGATTTACTGGGATGCTGCCTTGTTTAGAGGGCATGTGCTATCATGACAGGTTATACAAACTCGGTTGTTTTCTTTGGAGCCACAGAAGATGAGGGGAAATCTGACAGAGGCTTATAAGACTATGGGAGGCGTAGACAGTGAGTATCTGTTTCCCAGGGTTGAGATGTCTACTACCTGAAGGCATGGATTGAGGGTGATAGGTGGTAGGTTCAAAGGGTGTGTGAGGGGTAAGATTTTTACTCAGAGAGAGATGAATGTCTGGAATGTTCAGCCTGGGATGGTGGTAGAGGCAAATACATTAGAGGCTTTTAAGAAACATTAAGATGGGCACATGGATGTGAGGAAGATGGAGTGTTTTGGACATTCTGTAAATAAGAGGGATTAGTTTTTGGGGGGTTTTGATTTTCTCTTTAACAGGTTTGACACAACATTGTGTGCCGAAGGGCCTTTCCTGTACTGTTTTGTATTAATGTTGTGATATTCTATATTAATAGTAGATGATATATAAATAGTATCACACTAGGTAAGAACCTCCAGTATTGTTTAAAATTGTTGTATAAAAGTCATAGTGGACAGTTTAATAGTTCACTGATATAAAGATTACTTGGATGTCTGCAATGCAAAAATTCAATTTGTAGTTTCTAATACACCTGTGTTTACTTACATTATGTATTGAGAAACTGTGATTAATAGAAATTAAATTAATGCATTGTTCAGTTTTTTGCTTCATGGGATTTTGCAAAATATGGAATACTGAATCTCAGTATACGCAGTTAAGATTTTGCCTTTTAAAATATTTGCACTACAGCACTGGTACAGATCTTGGTTTGTCACAATGGAGACTGTAGGATGGTCGCTCATTGTTACTTGCTTGGGATAATCCTGACTTATGAAGATCTAGTCCCAATATCATATTGAGTGACCCGTGGATAGTGTCTGGCCCTCTACCTTCTTTGGTCCTTAATGTGGACAGGGTTGAGTTGTCTGTGCTATGTGAAACATTACTGACAGTAGCACTTGAAAACAAAGTGTTATCTCCAGAATAACTTAGTATTTGAAAAAGTTAAATATATGGTCAAGAGCTGACTCAGAATCTTGTGGCAAGTAGAGACCTAAGCAGGTTTCTGAAGCTGGCTGGGCCACACCTCCTTTGTGAGAAAATGGACATGTGTTGTGTAATTTAATACTTAAATAATATTTGAGTAATAACACAATTTCTTCAATCCAGATTTTTCTTGATGTACTAAGTACTGAAGTGTCGCATTGCTTTTCAACAACTTTTAAGCATTTTGAGCAAAGTTTGAGGCAACGGTGGGCTATCAAGGGATGAGATGATCATTGTAATCAATTTTGAGGCATTGAGGATCAAACACTAATAATAAGCAATTAGCTTTTTAAATTAAGCATGCCCCCTTTGCTACCAAGCCCCCCCCCCCCGACACCTTCTTTATCTTTATTGCATCCTTAGAAACTCTCACCACCCCCAGAATAGGCGATATCACACACTTTGGGCACCATTGGTGTAGAGGAATACTTTGCTTCCAGAGATCATAATGCCATTAGTTTCAAGATAATTATGGAGAAGAATAGGTCTAGCCCTTGGGTTGAGATTCTAACTTGGAGAAGTTCAATTTTAATGGTATCAGAAAGGATCTGGCAAGTGTGGATTGTGACAGGTTGCTTTCTGGCAAAGGTGTACTTGGTAAGTGGAGGCCTTCAAAAGTGAAATTTTGCGAGTACGGAGTTTGTATGTTCCTGTCAGAATAAAAGGCAAAGCTAACAGGTTTAGGGAGCCTTGGTTTTCAAGAGTTACTGAGGAACTAGTTAAGAAAAAGAAGGAAATGCAGAGCAGATATAGGAAGGAAGGAGGAAATGAAATTGTTGAGGAGTATAAGAAATGCAAGAGAACACTTAAGGAAATCAGGAGGGCTATAAGGAGGCATGAGGTTGCCCCAGCAGACAAGGTGAATGAGAATACCAAAGGCTTCTATGGATATATTAAGAGCAAAAAGACAGCAATGGACAAAATTGGTCCTCAGGAAGATCAGAGTGGTCATCTATGTATGGAGTCGAAAGAGTTGGGGGAGATCTTAAATGGATTCTTTGTATCTGTATTTACTGAGGAGATGGAAAGCAGGTTTAAAGAAGTGAGGCAAAGCTTTAGTGAGATCATGGACTGTATACAGATTGCAAAGGAAGATGTCTTTGCTGCATTGAGGCAAACTAGGGTCGATAAATCCCAGGGACCAGAAATGTGTTCCCACAGACTCTGTGGAAGACAAAGTTTAGAAATTGCAGGGGCCCTAGCAGAGATTTAAAACATCTTTAGCCATGGTTGAGGTTGCTGGAGGATTGCAGGATAGGTAATATTTTTCTGTTGTTTAAGAAAGGCTCCAAGATTATAGGTCGATAAGCCTGACATCCACATATTTAAGTATTTAGATAGACAGGGACTGATTAAGGAAAGTTAGCATGGCTTTGTGCATGGTAGATCAAGTCTGTATAATTTTTTAGAGTTTTTTATGAAGATACCAGAAAAGTTGATGAGGGCAAGGCAGTGGATGTTTAATACATAGACTTCAGCAAGGCCTTTGACAAGGTCTTGCATGGGAGGTTGGTCAAGAAGGTTCAGTCACTTGGCATTAAAGATGAGGTAGTAAATTGGGTTAGATGTTGGCTTTGCGAGAGAAGCCAGAGAGTGGTGTGCCTCAGAGATTGGTACTGGGTCCATTGTTGCTTGTCATCTATATCAACCATCCGGATGATAACATGGTAAACTGGATCAGCAAATTTCCAGATGATACCAAGACTGAGGGTGTAGTGGACACCGAAGAAGACTATCAAAGCTTGCACTGGCACCTGCACCAGCTGGAAAATGGGGAATTTAATGCAGACAAGTAAAAGGTGTTGTACTTCAAAAGACAAACCAGGGTAGGGCTTAAGCGGTGAGTGGTAGGGCACTTAGGAGTGCATTAGAACAGAGGGTTCTGGGAATACAGATCCATAATTCCTGGAAAATGCTGTCACAGATACGGTAGAGAGGGCTTAAAGAAAGCTTTTGGCACATTGGCCTTCATAATTTGAAGTATTGAATAGAGTAGTTGGGATGTTATGTTGAAGTTGTTTAAGGTGTTGGTGAGGCCTACCTTGGAATATTGTTTGCAGCCGTGGTCACCTACCTACAGGAAAATGTCAATAAGATTGAAAGGGTGCTGAGAAAATGATGTATTTATTTATATTTTTATTGAGATACAACGTGGAGTTGGCCTTTCCATTCCTTCGAGCCATGCCACTCAGCAACTCCCGGTTTAACGCTAGCGTAATCACGGGACAATTTACAATGGCCAATTAGCCTACCAACTGGTACATCTTTGGACTGTGGAAGGAAACTGGAGCACCTGGGGGAAACCCATGCAGTCATGGGGAAAACATTCAGTCTTCATACAGGCAGCGGCAGGAATTGAACCCCTGTCGCTGATACTGTACTGCATTGCGCTAACCACTATGCTGCAGGAACAAGGAAGGATGTTGCCAGCACTTGAGGTCCTGAGTTATAGGGAAAGATTGAATAAGTTTTAGGACTCTATTCCCCAGAGCTTAGAAGAATGAGGGGAAACTTAATAGAGAATCACAAAAATATGAGGGATATAGATAGGGTAAAGGAGACTTCTTCTGTTGAGGTTGGGCGAGATTACAATGAGAGATAATGGGTTAAAGGTGAGAGGTGAAATATTTAAGAGGAACATGAGGAGGAATTTCTTCACCCAGAGGCTGGTTAAAGTATAGAATGAGCTGCCAATAGAAGTGGTGGATGTGGATTCAATTTCAAAATTTAAGAGAAATTTGGATCGGGGAGGTTACGGTCCAGGTACAGCTCAATGGGACTAGGCAGATTCATATTTTCTCACAGGGAAGATGGCCTGAAGACTGCTTCAGTGCTGTGTTGTCCTTTGACTCGATCTGTGATAATTCCAGAAATGTGCTACAGTGCATAACACAATTTAATTTGCAGCTCAGATTTTCATAGGCTCGAACAGTACAGAAGCCGAGCCTTTGGACAACCAAGTCCGCACTGATCACCAACCGTCCACTGCACACACTGAACAAATCCTTTTATGTACAACCAGCATCCCCAGCATACCCTGTCACTCACCTGTGAACTAGCAGGAAATTCTATCATGGCCAAATTAATCTAAAAACCCTCATGTCGTTGGGATGTAGGAGGAAACTGGAGCATGTGGTGAAACCCCACACAGTTGCAGGGAGAATGTGCAAACCCCACACACAGGTCACAGCAGTGATCAGAATCGAATCTGTCAGCTGCAACACTGTGCTGTCCTAGTTCATTGTCTGGAGTTCATTTTCAACTTCATCGTGCAGCACTTAACCTAATGGGGCAGATTGCTGACTTGTGAAGGGAATACCCCGTTTTTAAAATGCAGATTAGTGCAAATAGGAGATTGTCATTTGGGTTCTTGTGCTGCTCTGCCATCATCCCTACCTCTTCTATCTCAGCACCACTTCCCTGACCTGAAAGATGTCTCCTCATATCCTCAGATCTGTTGAATATATCCGCCTGCGAATCAGCCTGTGTGGATAATTCCAAAGTTTTGTTGCTCTCTTGGGCAGCGGGCCAGGGTAGTGGACTCAGCCTCACAGACGCATTCCTCCCCACCACCAGCAACATCCCCAGCTTCCGGGTCCTGTCGTGTTCTTGCAGTTACCATCAGGCAGGAGGTGCAGAAGCTTAAAGCCCTGCAGCACCAGGTTCCGGAGCAGCTACTTCCCTTCAATCATTCGCAACACTTTGACCACTTTACACTACAAAGGGCGATTTGTTCAATTTGTTTTTTTCTCTTGTAAACTGTGTGTAAAATTAATGCTTATTTTATAGTTGTCTTGTGAAAGTTGAGTATCTGATGCCATGTTCCCATGATGCTGCTGCAAGTATTTCCTTGCACCTAGGTGTTCATGTACTTGTGCATATAGCAGTAAATTCCACTTTGACTTTGATAAGAATTTTGTGTGTTTAATGAGAGTACTTCTTCCACTTCTTAAAAGCTCACAAGCACAGAATCAGTCTGCTAATCTCTTCTCAAAAGGCCAAAGCTGCCATTCCAGAAATCAATCTGGTGAACTTCCACTGCACTCCTTCCGTTGGAAGTATACCCTACCTTATTTAGGCAGATCAGGTGCAATCACGATGTCCTAGGTATGGCTTCATCCGTCCCTATATAATTGCATGAAAAATCTCTACTCTTGTACTCAAATATTCTTGGAAATAAAACTAACATATCATTTGCCTCCCTAATGCGTCGTTGTAGCTGGATGTTAATTTTAGATTCAGTTTCACATTCAGATTTGTTTATCACATTTACATCGAATATACAGTAGACTTGGTTGTTCACGCTAACAATCAAAACACCCAAGGATGTACTGGAGATAGCCCACAAGTGTTGCCACCTATTCTAGCACCCACATAGCATGCCTGTAACATTCAACAGAACAACGCAGGCAGCAACAACGTCAAGTGGTCCATGTGCCACGATACACAGGTCCCTCTGAATATTGACACCTTAGCAATCTCAGATCATTTCCATTTGTTTGATACTTCATTTGCCATACCTTTGCTCATTCACTTAACTTAGCCACCTTCTGTTGAAGCCTCTCCACATCCAGCTCACAGTGACCCCAGCTTTGTACCAAAAGAAGGGATCATGTGTAATTCTAGTCTGTGACTAGCAGGAGGCCCCAGCACTGATCCTTTGACTAGTTAAAGTTCCAAACTCCGTTTCGCCTGGTGAGTTCTATGGTGGGTTGCTAATTCTGTTGTTTTAAATGGCTAAAGCAATAATTAATCTTGATGGTTTTGAGGAAGAAAGCAAGAAAGGATAAAAGAATTTGGTAAATTTGGGTTTGTTTTGCAACAAGCGGAGCAGATGCTCTAGAAAATATGGTAGGTTAATTGGTCATCGTAAAATTTTACTGTGATCAGGCTGCGGTTAAATCAGGGATACTGTGTGGCAAGGCTGGAAGGGACAGAAGGGCCTATTCTGCACTCTGTCTCAGCAAACAAACAATATATCAATGAAACAATAAGAGAAAAGAGCTGAACGGGTCTGTGTGTGATCAGTGAAGAGTCTGCAGATGCATTCAGACCTTTTCCTGGGACCTACCCAGTGCGTAAGCCTGTGAACGTATCTGTAAATACTTGCCATCGATTTTATTACAGGCGATCAATTGTTTCCTGTTCCTCTGGTTGGAGCCAATGCCTGGGTCAGTAAATTAAAAACCAGTCTGCAGCAGCTGTACCTGTTTATTATTAAAAAGATCCTATTGAAAAGTGATCAGACAAGTCTGTCAATTAATATGGAAATCCCTTGAGTTTAAAAGTACTGATAGGTTCACCTGTGAAGAATGGCCATGTGAAAAGATACCACGGAAATCTTGGACTCAGAGAACCAGTTTAAGTATGACAATAGAAAATTGTTACTGCATTAAAAGCCGAATTAATACTTTGCACGGAGGTTTTGGCAATGCCAATAGATAAATATCAAAACTAGTAATAAAATCTCTATTACTTCTGCAGATTCATCGGTTCTAATGAAAACCAAGATTGGTATTAAATTTCTTCCTGAAGTTATGAGCTGACTCATTGAAACTCCCAGATCAGCCTCCTTTGGCTGCTGAAATATGCATGTGTTTGATATTGTGAAACCGTGTTACGTCTTTGCATTTACAGTAGTATGGCTCATGATTCTAAAACAAGCATCAAATGAGGAATAAAAGTGGCCATGCTCTGAACGATCCCCTTCACTCAGAGAATGTGATGCGAGGCACGGAATTGTATGGAGCATGTCCTGATTATGTCTGGTGTTACAGCACTGCATTTGTGATGTGTTGTGTGATATGTAGTACGGCTGTTGGCAGAAAAGATGAGCAGCACAATCTTAGATTCGCAAAGATGTGTGAGATAGAGCTCATTTGTAAGAGTGAGATTTAAGCAGTGCCAGAAACAGTTGAACTGAAAGGTCACAAGGCAGACACATTCTGATGCCATGAAACCAGTGAGAAAATGAGATCTGGCTACTGATCAGAAAAGGAGAGAAACTGAACAAATCAAATGCATGAAACAGCTCACTCGTGGCATGATGGTGGGCCTGCTACGAGTGACCATGAAAGAAAAATTATCTGGAGTGCAAAGGAGATTGGCCTCGGCAGTTCAGTCAGCTTATTGAGCCATCTGTTTACAACTGGAATGACTAGTTCACTGAAATAGAACGCAACCTGCATATTCCTCATAATGGAACGCTGATTGATGCGGAAGCACAGCATGCTAGTGCCTTTACCAGCAATATTAGTGTTTCTCAACTCTTTCGCAGCACACCAGGAACCTGGAAATGTTGTGAATATTCAAGAAAGATGACGTCCTTATTAAAATACCGCCACACTTGAATTTAAATGAAAGGAAAAATTCTGTTGTACACCAACACAACGACCTTTGTGTAGGAGCTTAACAGCAGTGGCACTCTGACCACTGATATTTACTGTAGCAATGGGCATAATGTTTCTTTGCAATCAGCTGCAAGTCATTCCTCAATAAACTCACAGTAATGATAGTCAAGGAAATACAACATGGTTCAACAGTTGTTGCTACTACGGGAAACACCACAGAGAGATTCTCATGCGCAAAATTCAAATATTGCATGTAACACACAACTATATTTGATTTTAAACCAATAATTTAATTGGGAGGTTCAGAGATACTTCAACAAAGTAATTGAGCCTTACTCTCATTGTTTATGTTTTACATGGCTGTTGGTGTCTGTCATCTTACAGCATTATTCCATTTTAAAAGCTGTGATAAAATAACCAGGTTAAATGTACATAACACTACTTAATGACAGCTCCAGTATAGCACATTGGTTACTGTGATGATTCAAAAATCTCAACACCTAAAACAATCTATTGAAGTGGGAACCATCTTGCTATTCTAGACTATGCAAATATATGTTAATGATATACTGTAGTTGAGACCTTCAAATTTACAATTTGCATATATATCTAATGTGTGTATTGTATTACCTTGCCTAAAAGTAAAGATATCATCTGTGTCGAGGATGGGAGTGACTTTGGACACAATGACTAGATAATGCAGGCTGGCACAGGTAGTTTTTAACAACAGGTTTATGGGATATTAGAACAGCTAGGATAAGGATAACTCCATTATCAATGGGTTTTTGAGATATTAAACAGGCAGGATAAGGGTGACATGGGATTAAAGTGACTCCCTGGTTTGGGAGAACACCAGGGTTAAATCTATTAAATTTACCAGTGGAGACTTACTACAATAGAACATGACAGGTTTTGTGTAGGCAAGCTTTTTAGGGTAGACCTGTTTATAATTTCAATGTGATAATTGCTTACTAAGAACAATATTAATTTAGCATTAGAATAGCAGGTATATTGAGTTCCATAACTCCCTGGAAGGTGCTGGTAAGTGATTGCGCAGTTACATTCAACTCTGGCCGAATGGCTGAAAGCAAGCGTGCAACAAACTCTGAACTTCATCGTTACTTTCTCAAGTAACCTGAGGCATAAATCATAAAAATTTTAATTGGTGTTTTGTTGAGAATGCACCAATTTAACTGAGCCAACTTCTGAGAATTTTATTTTCCATTTTCCAAACTTTGGAGGTGCCAGATTGTTTGTTTGCACTTTGCAGCTCTTCACACCCCATCACCATGGCTGTGGTTGGGATCTAGATCAGGACCATATTGAACCAGTGTACAAGAATCAAGGATAGCTGTAGATTAGTCCTCACACAACTACGACAGCACAGTAGAGTGGGAAATCAACAGGGGGTTCTGCTCACAGGAGCTCACAGTGTACACAGGCAATACCTTTGCAATTTAATATTAAGGAGGTAGTCACATTTGTTGGCATTGTTAATAAATTTCAAGACACATGCTGATGATAATAAACCTGATTCTGATTCAAATTCAGTACATCGGAATATAATCTCCTGCTTAGCAGAGCTGATGGTTACCTGTTACTTTTAGCTATTGAATTGGTCTCCCTTGTATTCTTTGACCTAAGATCGTTGTATAACTCTGCAGCAGACTCAATGAGTGACAGGTGTATTCTTTTCAAGGGTGGCTCAGTGCCTCAACTTTGCCACACTAAGGACAGTCAGAGAGAGTGGGTGCTTGTGCTTGTGGCTCTGGGAGACTTCTCAAGGCACGTGTGGCTACCCACTTCCCCATTGATCACCCAGCAGTGTTCATACACCAGATGGTCTACCCCACTTTCATGTGCAGTTAGTCTGTAACCACAATAAGATCCTTCCGCAGGTGTGTGCAAGATTCTTGGGCGGCTGCCATGAAGCATTGGCCCCGCAGCAATCCATTCTCCCTGATCTCTTTGCACCTCCAAGCAGATTTACTGGCTGGCTGCTCAAAAATAAGGTATATCCCATTTAAAAAAAAGGCTGATAACACCTGTGAGGAATCCAAATAATGAGCTACAGAAGATGTCTAACTAAAGGCAACTGTTGACAAGTCCTGTCACTGAGAAAGGTACTGTGTGCTGAGGATGCCTTGGACAGATCTGAAGGTACCATTCAGTAAGAATTACTCAGTGTTTTTAGAATGATGGTGGTCTGCTCTGCATAACATAATTACTATCATGGTTGACGGCGATGGAATCAGAATCAATTTAATATCACTGCCATAGGTTGTGAAATTTATTGTTTTGTGGCAGCAGTATATTGTAATATATAATAATAAAAATACTATAAATTACAATAAGGAATGTATATAAAAATCAGGTTAAATACGTCGTGCAAAAAAAGTGCAAACAAATTAGTGAGATAACTGTCTCCAAAACCATCTCTGAACTCCTCAACTCTTGAGAACTCCCATCCCCTGCCATTAAACACAATAGTTTCCTTAACCCTTACTGCTCACTCTACCTCCTACCCAAGATCCACACACCTAACTGTCCACGTAGGCACATTGTGTCTGCCTGCTCCTGCCCCTCTGAACTCATGTCCTCATACCTTGACTCCATTCTATTCCCCTTGGTTTAATCCCTTCCCACCTACTGTATATCTGTGACACAGTATGGGAGCTTGATTTTAATGCTTAAGAGAAGCTTGGATAGGTATGGAGGGCCATGGTCCCAGTGCAAGTCAATGGGAGTAAATTTTTGTCATGGACTAGATGGGCTGAAGGGCCTGTTTCTGTGCTATACTTCTCTACGACTCTTTGACACTTCTCATGCTAACTGACTTTCAATTCCCAGGCCTGGGCTGCCTCATTTTCATCATGGATGTCCAGACCCTATACACTTCTATCTCTTATCAAGAAGGCCTTAAAGTTGTCCGCATTTTTCTCAATAAAAGAACCAACTCCCACCGCCCTCCTCTGTCTGGCAGAACTGGTCCTCACACTCAACAGTTTTTCCTTCGGCTCCTATCACTTCGCAAAATTCAAGTTGTAGCCATGGGCACATGCATGGGCCCTAGCTGTGCCTGCCTCTTCACTGGCTACATTGAACAGTCCATGTTCCAAACAAAATCTTTCTCTGCTACATTGACGACTGCATTGGTGCTGCTTCATGCACCCATGCTGACCTCAGAAACTTCTTCATCTTTGTCTCTAACTTCCACCTTGCCCTTAAATTTACTTGGATAATTTCTGTCACCTTCCTCCACCTTTTCAATCTCTCAGTCGCTGTCTCTGGACACAAAATGCCAATGGCCATCTTTTATACCTTCCAATTCTCACAGTTATCTTGGATATACTCTTCCCATCATGTCTCCTGTAAACATCTAATTGTCTTTTCTCAGTTCCCTTATCTCTGCTGCATTTGTTCCCAGAATGTGGCTTTCTTTTCTAGAACATCAGAGATGTCCTACTTCTTCAAAGAACAGGTTTCCCTCCTCCAAAATTGATGCTGCCTTCACCTGTATCTCCTCCATTTCTTGAACATCTGCACTCACCCCATCTTCCTGCTTTATTAAGAGATCCTCGTCCTTACCTACCAGCCCATGAGCCTCTGTATCCTTTCCTTTCCGGTCCTGAAGAAGGGTCTCTGCCCAAAACATTGACTGCTATTTCATTTCTCTAGATGCCTCTTAACCTGCTGGGTTCCTCCAGCATTTTGTGTGTGTTGCTTAGTGAGATAGTGTTCATGGGTTCACTGTCCATTCAGAAATCTGAAGGTAGGGGCAAGAAGCTGTTCCTGAAACATAGAGTGTGTGTCTTCAGGCTGCTGTACCTCCTCCTTGGTGGTACCAATGAGAAGACATGTCCTGGGTGTTGGGGTCCTTAATGATGGATGCTGCCATCTTGAGGAATCACCTTTGAAGTTGTCCTTGATCCTGCTGAGGTTAGTGCCCATGATGAAACTGGCTGTTTACAACTTTCCGTGCAGTGGCAACTCCATAACAGATAGTGATGCAAACTGAAGTTAATAAAGCCTTGTTAAATGAGAAGTAGCAGGAGAAAGAAGAAGGAAAAAATGAAAAGGGGTCAGTATCCTTGTTATCCAAGAAGCCCCCATCATATGAAGAGATTCTTGTTGGTACATCACAGATCCATTACTGTTGCTCTAGGTGTCAATTGTTGGCCCTCACATCTTGTCAGTTATAAGTCTGTTGTAAGAATTGTCTCTAGTTCTTGCTATTTTACCCATTTGTGAATCATTGGGTGAAGACCCAGGTAAGATGCCACAGGGCTTGATGTGGGTTTAAATCTTGCGATAAAGCCAGAAAATGTTGGAAATGTTCTGTGCGGGGTGGGGTGGAGAGAGAGAGAGGGAGGGAGGGAGGGAGAGAGAGAGAGAGAGAGAGAGAGAGAGAGAGATTTACTGATACCCTTTGATGATCTTTTACTATTTCTAATGTTTCTCTTGCTGATCTGTTGAGTGTTCCCAGCGTTTTCAGTTTTTATTTCAGATTTCTGACATCTGTCTTTTGTTTTTCTTTTGATTACTGCGATGGTGTACCCACTGACTGAGTAATCTCCACAAGGATGGAGGAGTTGCTGTGCACTTGTCCTGTAGGATGATGATTCAATAGCTGATTAAGGAAATTAATTTAAAATGTCAGAGAAATTGAAAGATTATTGAAGAAGGCAGTTCCCAGTAGCTGCATGTAATGTTCCTGGATGAGATAAGATTTTGCTAACAGGTATCCGCTTGTTCTGGGGCAACCAGTTATCATCAGGCCTGTTCCTTTGGTGAATCTCAGTGTGAAATGACAGAGAGCTATCTTCAGACTCTGTCTCTCTCTCTCTGAAGATCAGTGATCTTCTCTGCTGGGATGGAAAGTGACCCAATCAGTCCAATTAACTGTATGAAGAGATAGATGGAAATCATTTATTAATGGTGGCTTTGAAGGTGAAGAATAATATGGCACAAAGAAAAAGTTAAATGCCTGTGGTGACTGAGCAAATTGGGAGGTATTTGGACACAGAGGGATATGGGTACTTGGTGGCAGAATGAATGTGCTGAACTCATACCACGTGATTGATGCTGCCTGAACAAAGAGGCAGCACTGAACCCAAAATGATGTTCATTTCCAGCCAGAACTCCAGGTATCAGGAGAAAGCCTTTACCTCTGATCATCAGGCAACATACTGTGCACTTGGATCCTAACAGCCAGCACTATGACTTGAATTTATGACTTTGTAGCTAAGTACAGCTCCAGTGCCACTTTCAAGTTTGGTGATGACACCATTGTCATAGGCCTAATCAATGGTGATGACAAATCATCATATGGGAGGGAGATTGAAAATCTGGCTGAGTGGTACCACAAAAACAGCCTCTCACTCGATATCAGAAGACCAAGGAGCTGATTATTGACTTCACAATGAGGAAACTGGAGGTCTTTGGCCAGTCCTCATCGGCAATCAGAGGTGGAGAGGATCAGCAACTTTAAATTCCTCAGTGTTATCATTTCAGAGGACCTGTCCTGGGCCCAGCACTTACATGCAATTATGAAGAAATTAGGAGATTGTGAAGATTTGACATGATATATAAACTTTGACAAACTTCTAGAGATATGTGGTGCAGAGTATATTGACTGGCTGCAACACAGCATAATCATCAGGTGCCTTGCCGTTCAGCATGGGCAATCATGTCTCTCCATCCATCACGGTCCCTGACCTTCCGAATTGTAGTGGTTGCCTCCCCCTGTTTCTAACCATGATGTTAATCCATCTATCATTCTCATTCTCTGCCTGCCTCTGCTTCTTTTTCCTTCCAGCTTTCCCGTTGAAACTAAATGTTCTAATTTCTCTCCGCATGATGTGTCCAAAGAATTTTGATTGCTGCTTTCTGATATTTTTAAGTAATGCACATTTTGTTTTCGTTCTCTGTAGAACTTCTTCGTTGGTTATCCTGTCCGTATATGATAAGCATAGCATTCTTCTGAGGAACCACATCTCTGCTGCATTGATTCTTTTTTCCATTGCATTTGTGCTGGTCCATGACTCGCAGCCATATATCAATACAGGAAGAATGTAGCAGCTGGAAGTTGTAAGGTGGATGTCAATTGATATTTTCTTGTTTGTAATACGGAAACACAAATGCCCTTGAATAGAAAATCTTACAAAACGTAATGGATATGGCCTAGTCCACCACGGGTAATGCCCTCCCTACCACTGAGCATGTCTACAGGGAGTGTTGTCACAAGAAAACAGACCCACCTTCAGGGACCCCTACCATCCAGTCTATGTCTCTTCGCACTGCTGCCATCAGAATGAAGAACAGCAGGACTCACAACACCAGGTCAAGAACAGTTATTACCCCTCAACCGTCAGACTCTTGAACCAAAGGGGATAACTTCACTTGGCCCATCACTAAAATGTTCCCACAACCCATGGACTCACTTTCAAGGATGGTTTATCTAATGTTCTCAATATTTATCACTTAATTATTTACTATTATTATTTCTTTCTTTTTGCATTTGGACATTTTGTCCAGTTTGTGCACTTTCATTCATTCTTTTATGTTTATAATTGTATTGTGGTTTTATTGAGGATGCCTGCAAGAAAATTAATCTCTGTGTTGTATATGACAACCTACATGTACTTTGAAATTTGAGCTTTGAAGTTAAAAGTCAAAGAATTTGGGGGTAGCCGTGGAATGTCTGCAGTCTTGTTGCAGGCTTTTTTTTGTGCTGCACAACTAATTCAAGTATGTGCTTTCAATAATGGATTGAATTTAATTAGTGTCTCTTATGATCTTGTCTATTTAGCTCAATTGTGATCTTGTTGACTTTCAAAAAGTGTATTAGAGAATTTTTCAGGTCTGTTAGCAATGGTGACACACCAACTCTCTCCACTCATACTGGCAAGATAAGGCATGGAATCTGTTGAATGTAACATCATTCTTGGGGTATTTTCACTGATCAAGAACAGATTCTGGCACCTTGGTCATCATTCAAATTAATGGCACCAAAAATCCATCATAGATCCCGGTAGATGCAAATTGGCTGTTGAATTTACATACATAACAAAGCTATCTAATTCATTGTCTTTGAACCACTTTAAAGATATGAAAGGCATTCTATAAATGCAGACTATTTCAGAGATTGTACTCTTAACTTATATCTATTTTCAAAGTTAATGTGATATGAAAAACATTAATAAACAATGCATTTATCCTTTCCATTTGTTGATGCACTTTTTCAATATGGGCAATGTTCCATCAATAACTTCTACCTTTTGTTTGAGGTCTGTCAGTAGAGGAATCTCAAACACTTTTGTGGTAGGTGTCCTTTGCTTTTGGCTTTGGCTGACCTTCTGTAGTAAGAAGTTAGTGGTTATTTTATTTTGGAGATGTCTTTTACTTTGTGGGCATTGACTCCCTGTGGGTGCTATTACCAAATACAAAATATTGTTTTATGTTAAGAATTTTATCCAGTCAGATACTCACCTCTTTTTAGGTGTATGGGATTGAGAGGGATCCGGGATCAGCCATGAAGGAATGGTGAAGCAGACTCGATGGGCTGAATGGCCTAATTTGCTCCTATGTCTTATGGAATACTTTTAATTATGATTGGGTCATTTTCAATGCTGCGTTGTTAATGACTTCTTATTGTCTAACTCAGTTTTTCAGTTAATTAGTAAAGGCAGTTTGTACTGTTTACTGTTGACTAGACTAGATTAAATGAATAAAACAACTCTTGAGCAAGCATAAATATGCATCCTGCAATTGTTACTGAAATTATGTTGATAAAATTAACCAAAGCCCTTTGGATCTATGAGGTAGAAATGCAAACACGAATGGACATTACTCTGATGGATTGTTACCAGACATTTTCTAGCATGATTACATGAAGAACACAGCTTTTGGAAAGATAATTACAAATCACCTGCCCATTTGTCATACAAGTTTGAGAATTCATGAAGAAATGCTGTAGTAGTGTATAAGAAGGAAAGATGGACTTATATCAAGAAAAGTAAAAAAGTTATACAAGTTATTTATGTGATCTCTTCTCAGTATGGATGCACTGTATGTAATTTACCTTTAAGTAACAAAGAACCACTTTAAAATGTTTTGACAAATGACAATGCAACATTCACTGAAAAGTATTACCGTCAAACCTTTAGGGAGACAAAATTAGTCCCATTGTTGAAAATTGCAGCCTGTGGCCTATTTGCATAATGCATCAACTTATTTCATACCTCTTAAAAAACTATTTTTATTACCTGATTGTTTTATGTTATTGTAACTGATTGGGTGTGGTCTTTATTTTTCATTTTCTGTTGAAATATTTTTATCAATTGTGTCAACAGCCCTGCACATCTTAATCTAATTGTGCCATTGGGTGTTCTGCATTGCTCTCGGGGTGTGACAGTGATTACACGCTGACGTGTCTCAGCAAGTTCTTTGTGGAGGCAGAATGACATTATTTTAGCACCTGAATAGTAAATCACCTGGCATGCAGAAGGCCCCAAGGGTATTACCAAAATATCAGCTTCACCTAATAGTAAAAGGAGGGACCATTAACTGGGAACAAAATAATTGCTTCCAGTAAAATGGCGGTGCGCTCAGATGCAGCGGCCACTCTGGGTCCAATCATAGGTGTATTTTTTCATCTTGTATGTCTTTTCAAGTCAGTGCTTGATATTAGGAACATAAGTACTGTAGAACCATCCCATTAGTGGATTAGCGATAGAGGTGGATTTATTGCATACCATTGTGCTTATCCCTGGGCTTGAGGGTGCTGTTGGACAGTACGCGGTGTTGCTGATTATCTTGGATGTTTTTATCGTGATCACAAGACCCTGTTGGACATTGGTAATGTAGAATACTGCCCGTCTGGTTCACTGGAGAATGGCAGCAGGGGAATTGCATTGCTTTGGTTGTGATGAGGACTAGGCTAAGGCTGTAGGGTCACCAGTTGCAGCCAAACAGGAGAGGAGATGCTGAAACCACATGCGAGAGCCTCTGTTGGGCACGCTGGAATTTGTTCTTGGGTTGGGGGCTGGCCCCTTAATGCATCTAATGGTCGCTCAACTTGCTGACACATCTCAAGAAATATCATTGGGAAAATGATTATGATGTAATCTGCAGCCATAACAATATCCCAAGGAGTAAATGCATTGAGGAAGGGATAGGGAAAGCAGTCAATTCTTTTCTGGGTGGTAGTTGCTTAAGCAATTCAAAATATCTTAAAAGGTGTGTCTTCCTCTGGACATGACAACCTTGTATTTCATGTGATCTTTTTTGACCAATCAACGGCTGCTTACCTTTTCAGACAGGCAACAAGACAAGGTTGTTGTCTTCTTTCACCAAAAGGCAAAACAAAATACCAGTATCATTTAAAAGAAATTTGTTTCAAGTTTTAACAGATATACTGTATTTAAATGGTGATAACAGGCTAACAATATATTTGAAAATAGTTTTATTTCATGGTTAATAATACATTATCATGTGTGGATTAATCAGTGAACACAGAGTAAATTAACCGTTGCTCATTAACTCATGGTGCTTATCTTTCTGTTTAGTTTGAGACATCGGTATCTCTTCCCGAAAGCAGTTATGAAATTGAAGCTCTCTTCTAGCCAGTGGTGTTTAAACCACGAACCCAAATCCAAGATTTTACTTACCAAATGCCCTTTTCTCTATTCTCACTTCTTTAGGTGATCTGATTAATTTTCTTAGCTACTTTTCTGCCTTTCTCAGCAGTGGAACCATGTAGCTTTGTGCTGGGTCTCTGAACTGAAGGGTCCGTATTCATTGATGAGATTTCAGTGTGAGTGCAGTGTTGGAGCATTACTGCTGGCTGATCATAACCTCACCCATAGTGGCAGCATGCGTCACTAAATAATATCAGGACTATGAGTGTTAGATGATATTTGCATCCTCTAAACCAGAGGCATTGTCAGGATCATGAGCGTGTAATTCTAATGAGAAATAATCACATATGCTTGAATAAATAAGCTGTTAGAAATGTTCAGGAGGCCAGGCTGCATCTGTGTAAAGAGAAACTGAATCCATATTAGACTAGAAAAGAGCTAATGATTCTAATGGACGGGTTGGGATTAGTCAATGCAGCACAGACAAAGGAGAGGAATTGAGTTTAGCTAAGCATGGGAAAAACTCAGCACAGGAGTGCTTTGTTTGTTTTTAATGTAACTTTGAAAAATGGATTTCTTTTATTACTGATTTTACTTATTTAAAGGTACATTCCTCCTTGCTGTTTCCTCCTTTTACTCCCTTTTACCATTGTTCTTACTTTCATTAAATAAACCTTCTGAAGCAACAATAAATGTATAAAGGAAGGCAGGTCTATAAATAGCTATCTCTCTAAATTATGTCAAAAAGTTCCAAAGCACTCGAAAGCCATTGAAATACATCTGAGATTCAGTCACTCTGTGATATAGGAAAGGTCCTCATAGCAAGTACCATAAACAACAATGTGATAATGACAACTTATCTACTTTAGCTATGATGACTGAGGAAAAATATTGTCTCGGATGTTGGGAAAACTCCCCTGTTCTTCAGAATAGCACATCTGATAGCACAGACTGGGCCCTTAATTGACCTCCCTACTGAAAGACAGCACCTCTATCAGGGCTGCTCACCATTCAGGTGTTACCACACATCTGACTAGATTCAGAATGCCACAGTACAAGATATCAAAACTGTGATAATTAAATTAAGCTAACTAGTGTAGATAATTTCCATATGTGATAAAACAAAATCTAGTGTTACTGGAAGATAATAGGGTCAGCTTCCCTGCAGGTTCCTCTGTTTAGAACAAGCTACAGAATATGGAGATTGTGCCTTAAACTTCATTATGTGGGAAGGATATGGCAAGGAAAGAGAGTGGCTGTTCAGGGACAGATGGTATTTACAAAGACGTAGGAGTAGAATTTGGCCACTCAGCCCATTCAGTCTGCTTCGGCATTCTATATGTCTGTTTTATGATCCCTCTCAACCCCATTCTCAAGCCTTTGCCCTATAACCTTTTGTGCCCTGACTAACCAAGAACCTATCAACCACCGTGTCAAATATACTCAAATGTACAGCCATCCGTGGCAATGAATTCCACAGGTTCACCACCCTCTGGCAAAAAATATTCCTCCTCATCTCCATTCTAAATGGATACCTGTCCATTTTGAGGCTACGCCTTCTGGTGCTAGACTCACACACTATGTGAGTCTACACATCCACTCTATCTGGGCCTTTCAATATTTCAATATCCCGTCCCATGATCCTTTCCTTTCTCCAGCTCTGTATCCCTTTTGCCAATCACCTTTCCAGCTCTTAGCTTCACCCCTCCCCCTCCTGTCTTCTCCTATCATTTCGGATTTCCCCCTGCCCCTTCTACTTTCAAATCTCTTACTAACTTTTCTTTCAGTTAGTCTTGACGAAGGGTCTTGGTCCAAAAGTTAACTGTGCTTCTTCCTATAGATGCTGCCTGGCCTGATACGTTCCACCAGCATTTTGTGTGCGTTGCTTGAATTTCCAGCTTCTGCAGATTTCCTTGTGTTTGCGCTTTCAATATTTGATAGGTTTCAATGAGATGCCCTCTCATTTTTCTAAACTCCAGCAAGCATAGGGCCAGAGCCATCAAATGTGGCTCATATGTTAACCCTTACATTCCCGGAATTATTCTCATGTATCTTCACTGGACCCTCTCCAATGACAGCATATCTTTTCTCAGATAAGGGGCCCACAACTCCGTGCAGTCCAACAAATACAGCCTCAGCATCACACCCTTGCTCTTATATTCTAGTTCCTTCGAAATGAATGCTTACATTGCATTTGCCTTCTTTGCCACTGATTCAACCTGCAAAGTAACCTATATGGAATCCTGCACAAGAATTCCCAATTGCACCTTTGATCTTTGAATTATCTTTCCACTTAAAGATAGTGTCTGAACTTATTCTTTCTACAAAATGTGTATGATCATAATCATTTCCCTACACTATATTCCATCAGCCACTTCTTTTCCCATTCTCCCAATCTGTCCAAGCCCTTCTGCAGACTCCCTGCTTCCTCAGCACTACCTTCCCCTCCACCTATCTTTATCTTCTGAAAACGTAGCCACAAAGCCATCAATTCCGTCATCCAAATTGCTGACATAGAATGTGAAAAGAAGTTGTTCTCACACTGACTCTTGTGGAACATTACTAGTCACGGGCAGCCAACCAGAATATGTCCCCTTTCTTCTGACTCTTTGTCTCCTGCCTGTTAGCCAATCTTCTATTCATGCTGGTATCTTTCGGGCAATATCATGGGCTCTTGTTTTGTTAAGCAGCCTCATGTGCGCCACCTTGTCAGAGGCCTTCTGAAAATCTAAGTATGCAACACCCTCTGACTCTTCTTTGTCTATCCTGCTTGTCATGTTCTCAAGGAATTCCAACAGATTTGTCAGGCAAGATTTCCTATTAAGGAAACCGTGCTGACTTTTGCCTACTTTATCATGTGCCTTCAAGTACCTCAAAAACTAATTTTTAATAATGGGTTCTAATATCTCCACACCCACTCAAGACAGGCTCATTAGACTATAATTTTCTTCCTTTGATTCCTTCCCTTCTTAAATGAGTGGAGTGATATTTGCAACTTTCCAGTCCTCCGAAACCATTCCAGAATCTAGTGAATCTTGAAAGATCATTACTAATGCCTCCACGATCCCTTCAGTTACATCTTTCAAAACCCTGGGGTGTATTCCATCTGGGCCAGGTGACTTATCTACCTTCAAACCTTTCAGCTTCCCAAGCAGCTTCTCCTTAGTAATGGTGAAGGTTTTCACAAATAAAATGGCAGAGGCAAAAAACAAAAACACAAAGCTTGCTAGAAGTCCCTTACATAATTACCTCGTCATGTCAGACCAGCCTCTTAAAGTGAACCCCAACCCAATGTTGGTGGTTGTGAATTCTGTACTTTTCCACCAATTACATTACCCTACAAAGCAACCCCCTCGCCCCCAGAATACACTAAGATGTGAGCCTGTCTGGAGCTCGTGTGAGCGGCTGGTTCAGGTGCTATCTTCCATGGCTGCAGGAACAACAGGTGCTTCAGGCTCATCCAGAGGTGCGTTGGCACATTCAGAGTTATGTTGTGATGGCAGAGGCAAGGCGGCAGAACCCTCCAAATCTTGGTGGGCTTGTTTTAGGCGATCTGCCAAAACTCATTCAGGTTTCCCCCCTTACCTATGATAAAAGTCTTTTCTCCCCGTTCCAAAATGGCGAGTGGGCCATTGCAAGTGGGCCTAAGGGGACGCTGGTGTGCATCATGGTGGATGAAAACAATTGAGGTAGAATGTAGGTCAACGGACACCCAAGAGTGCTGTACGTCACGACGGGAGGTCAGGATAGGTGCAACAGAATTGAATTTTACTGAGGAGTGTGGAACACTTTTGAGAGGCCAACCAGGAAGTCATGGCATCAGGAATAGAATCACCTGGCACCAACTCTGCCATGGACGACTGCAGCTCCTTTCTTGGAGTGGTTCTGAGCCCCAGCAGGACCCATGGGAGACAATCGTGCCAATACTTGTCCATCAGGAAGGCCTCAAAGCAGCTTTTAAGGAGCAGTGAACCTGCTTGTATTGGCCATTGGACTGCGGGTGATACACTGTGGTATGGTATAGCCTAGTGCTGAGGTTTTGGGACATTGCAACCCGGGGGTCTAATATGAATTGGGGACTAGGGTCAGAGGAAATGTCAGACAGGGTGCCAAACCAAGCAACCCAGGTGCTGATGAATGCTTGAGCCACGAATGCGGCTGTCGTCAGTGCCAGATGCTAGAGGGGCGGCCTCTGGCCACCCGTTGGAATGGTCTACCACGGTAAGGAGGTGCGTGAACCCACGGAGGAGGGGGGGGAGAGAGAGGACGAACAAGGTCCACATTGACATGGACAAAGTGTGGCTCAGGAACCTCAAAAGGTGCCAATGGCGCCCGGACATGATGGTTAATTTTTGCCTGTTGGCACTCCGCACAGGCTGTGGTCCAATCATGCATGTCCTTTCTAACTTTAGTGCAACCTGTTTTTGTGAGGCCTTCCAGCTTGGATGTGAGAGACTACTTATGGAATTAAAAACAGTCTACCTCCAGTGTGCCAGCATGATGGGGCAAGGGTGACCAGTTGATACATCAGCAGGAGAGAAACTCCAGCATCCCCAAACTTAATGTCAGTCGACCACAGGCCATTGACTGCTGTTCTGCAAGCCTGGACCTTTGGGTTAGTAACCTGGTTGGCTGCCATGCTAGCATAGTCAACCCTTATGTGTATGGCCTCAATGACTAGCCATGAAAGGCAATCAGCCTCAGCATTATTTTTCTGCTTGATACGTTGTGTATGTTGTGAACTCGGATATGTAGGCCGGGGCACGGCCACCATGCAGACCAAGTGTGTGAGGTTTTGAGATGCATGCATGAGGGTTTGTGGTCAATGAACACTATGAAATGGCTTTCCTCTAGAAGAAAATGAAAATGAAGAACAGCCAGATAGACACCAAGAAGCTCACAGTCATTTGTGCACCTGCTGAAGAAAGCGAGCAGCTGTCACATGCCTCCGACCCACTGTTCGTGCACAGCACCCACAGCAGCGTCTGAAGCATCAGTAGTAATGGCTGTGGGTGCATTGAAGAGTGGGTACACCAGTAGTGTCACATTGAAAAGAGCTTGTTTGTTATCATCAAGTGCCGTGGTCATGTCCGCTGACCAGTCTAGCAAATGATGAGGGGTATTGCCTATACATTAGGGGTATGCATTATACAGGGGAAGCACAAGTTCAGCAGCTTGTGGAATGAAGTGGTAATAGATCTTCACCATGCCTAAAAACTCCTGTCGATTTTTTGTAGCATGGGGCAGTGGGAAATCCATAATAGCTGCTACTTTTAATGAGAGATGCAATGGCCAAGAAAGTCAATGGTTGACAACCCAAACTGGCATTTAGCAGGGTTAATAATCAATCCGTATTAGCTTAAGTGCTTGAAATATGTGCGGAGATGAGATACGTGTTCAGATCTGAATGTTCTGATGACAAGTATGTCAATTCAGATAAACAAAAAGAAAATCTGACTCTGTTAATACGGAGTCCTTCAGCTGTTTGAAAGTCCGTGCTGCATTATTCAGACCAAATAGCAGGCGCAGAAACTCATAGAGGCCATAGAGTTTCTCACAGATGTTTTGGGAATGTCCTATGAGCACACAGGCCCCTAACTAGATTGACTTTGGAACAAATTAAGCTTCTGGCTAAGCATGCCGAAAAGTCCTGTATGTGTTAGACTGGGTAACGATCAGGGATGGTGGCCTCGTTAAGGTGTCAGTAATCAATACATGGGTGGCAACCAGCATTTGGACTGAGCAGTCTTATGGAGGAGTGAAACAAAGGGGCTTTTCGACCAGTGTACAATGCCAAGCCTTTTCACGTTGGCAAACTCAGCCTCGCCAAGTCCAGTCTACATGCGCAGGCTTGGACTGTAGTGGCAAATGTAGGCTTGGAAGTGCACCCAGCAGTCGAGTGAAGTAGGGAAGTCACGTGCGATGGTGCATACGATTGACAAAGTGGTTGTGGGGAACTTACTGGGGTAACAACAAAGTCCTTGAATCCAGAAGCCAGCAGTTCATAAGATTGACTAATAGTCCTTGGGCACACAGGAAACCTGCACCACGCAGAGGTCTAGCCAGCTTAGCCAGGATGAAGTCCCATGTGTAATGTTGCCCACTGAAGCAGAGTGTCACCCATTGTGTCCCATTCTGCTGTAGGTGGCCTTCAGTGAGATTTTAGCGTTCTTCGCATTCTCCTCAGAAGGTGACGCTGGCATTACACTGACCTGAGCACCCGTGTCACACAGTAAGTGTCGGCCTGAAAAGGTGTCCATAATGTGGACAATTGTAGACAACCCTGGCAGCTGGAACTCATGGTGTTCACAGACTTCTGATGTCCTGATGCGCTTGCACTGTCAAAGCTGTGAGGCAGACGGCACTTCCTAGCAATCGCACCAAAGTGATTGTGGTAAAAACACAAGCCTGGTGCTGTCTGTTTCGCAGCTTCGGATGTCCTTACGTTGGGGGCCTTGCTGATCGGGCTTAAGGAGGAAGAATAATTCATCACTGCCTAGCTGAGTGTAGACTATCCGCTATTTTAGCAAGCTCCCTATAGTCCTTCATGAATGCATTAGTCAGAGCTACATGAACTGGATCAGGCATTTGTTGCATGAAGAGTTCTTTAAAAATAAAACAAGGATGGTGATTTCCCAGGAGTGACAGCATGTGGTTCATTAGCTCCAACGGCTTAGCATCACCGAGACCGAGTAAGGAGTTTGGCACGCTTGGACTCCGATAGTCGAAAACTCTGTAAAAGGTGAGTTTTCAGCGATTGGAATCTATCATTTTTAGGTGTGGAGTTTTTGAATGACGCTACCATATAGAAATATTTGCCGTAGTCGGCAGAGATTTCTCGCAGTGTAAATTCAGCCTCAGCTTATACAAACAAAGCAACGGCAGTTTGCTCCCAAAGCTCTGGCAGTTTCAAAACAACTGCATTGGTTGACATATTCAATAACTCGAGAATCATCCTCAAGCATCGGGGTCACCAATGTAGATTTTCATAAAAGAGGAAATGAGGAAGCTTTTTATGTTTAAGAAAAACAATAGGAACTCATTTGTTGAACACCAAAAACTGAAAACAAAATGTGGTAAAAGTCCTTTACATAATTACCTTACCATGTCAGACCAGTCTCTTAAAGAAAACCTCAATCGAATGTCAGTGGTTGTGAATTCTGCACCTTGCCACTAATTACATTACTCTTCAATAGCAACTACACTCACATCTGCCCTCAACACCTTTGAAGTTCTAGCATATTAGAACTTTCAGATTGAAAACTGACACAAAATATTTGTTCAGTTTGTCTGACATTTCTTTGTCTCCCATTACTACCTCTCAAGCATCATTTTTCAACAGCACAATTCGCCTTTATTTTACTCTTTATACTGTATAGCTTTTAAAAAATGTTATTATTGGCTAGTCTACCTTTATATTTTCTTGTTTCTCTCTTTGTGGCTTTTTTAGTTGCCTTCTCTGGTTTTTAACAGCTTCCCAATCCTCTAACTCCCCATTAATTTTTGCTATATTATATGCTCTATTTTGCTTCTATGCTTCTTTGTTTTTCTTCATCTTCTTCATCTTTGGGATTATGTATCCTAGCCTCCCAGATTGTTCTCAGAAACTTTACCCATTGCTGCTTTGCTAGTGTCCCCTTCTAATCAACTTTGGCCAGTTCCTTTCTCATACCTCTGTAACTCCCTTTATTCCACTGTAATACTGATACTTCTGACTTTATCTTTTCTCTCTCAAACTGCGGGGTGAATTCTATCATTTTATGATCATGACCCCTAAAGGTTCCTTTACCTTAAGCTCCCTAAGCAAATCTGGTTCAATACACAACACCCCATCCAGAATTACCTTTCCCTGGGTTGGCTAAATTACATGCTGTTCTAAAAATCTATCTTATAGGCTTTCTAAAAATTTCCTCTCTTGGGATCCAGCACCCAATCTACCTGCGCATTGAAATCCCCCATGACTATCATAACATTGCCCTTATTAAATCTCTTTTCTATTTCATGTTGAAGTTTATATCCCACATCCTGACTACTGTTCAGGGGGACTGTATATAACACCCATCAGGATCTTTTTACTCTTGCAGTTTCTTAACTTTACCCAAAAGGATTCTACATTTTCCGATCCTATGTCACCTCTTTCTAAGGATTTTATTCCATTTTTTACCAACAGAGCCACCCCAACCTGTCTGCCTGTTCCTTTGATACAATGTACATCCTTGGATCTTAAGCTCCCAACTATGATCTTCTTGCAAACACAACTTTATGATGCCTACGACATCATACCTGCCCATCTCTAATAGTGCTACAATGTCATCTATTTTATTCTGTACACTCCATGCATTCAAATATAACACCTTCAGTTCTGTACTCATTATGCTTTTTGATTTTTTCCCCCTTGTTACATTTCAACTCATCTCACTGACTGCACTTTAGCCCAATCATCCGCCTGTCCATCTTCACAGTTTCTGTACAAATTAAAGTCTCACTACCATCAAATTAAAAATCCCATAAATAACTTCGGTAAATATTTGTACCTAGCATTTAACTAGATAATAGGACATAAAATAAAACAGCCTGAACAATGCAGAGATAATGAATCATTAATAAAGTATTATCATAACTGTCAAATAGATTTTAATCCAGAGAACCGAATAGTTATTTTAAAACATCATGTAGGAGGGAAGATAACATACGTTGAATAAAAACAACAGCTCCCCACCTGCTACATTCTGGACAGTGGACTTTTTAAGTAGCTCATTTGGATCTTAATGCCAGAGTTTAATATATAAATAGAAGGTAAATGTTCAACAATTTTAAAAGTAATTTTATATTTTTTTTTATCAAATCAAACCTGACATCTAAAATGTAAAGCTTTTCCAGTAGATAGTCTTTTCTCAAACCTTGGTGGAAATACATTGAGAAAATTTGTACTTATTTTAGTTAAAATAGAAACAAGCTAATAAAAATGCAAAATCTATCATTAGCTGAGAAATAAGTGGCAAGAAAAAGTGTTTTGGAATCATGTTTAATGAAGACTTAAGCTAATTTTGGAGTGCTTTGTTTCCAACATGTACATTACTGTCCCACAAACCAATATAAACACAGGCAGCATTATAGTCCTCCTTTCCAGAGGGAAGTATACTTTAAAAGAATGGAACTTTCTCAATAGGCAACTGCTTGTTTATATTTCATGTATGTTCAATTAATCCCCAAAAACTTTCATCTCTTTTGCTTTCTCAGATTTAGTCACTGTTGTTGTATAGTCCATAGTAACACATGACACATTTCATTGGGCTGACTATTAAATGCCGCATCTTTTAACAAAATTTTCCTTGATCTATAGAAAATTCTGAAAACCATTGTTTAGGTATTTAGTGATTAATGGAGTAATAGGTCACAGGAAGTCAGCAAACTTACACAATTGAAGGAATTTGTTTGGCCATTGTTCCTTTGCCGGTTGTAAAACGAGCAAATAATATAGCATGAATTTCCAAAACAAATTCTATAGTTATGGAGATCATATCTTTCTTAGCACTCATTCTAATGATAATTAGTGTTTCTGCCTTTTCTACATTTTGAAGTGGTGGGTTCCACTCCCTGCTACCCTCTGATTAGACTGTTCCCTCGACTCTTCTCTGATCTTTCTACCAATTACTTTAAATCTGTGTTACTTGGCTTTTGATGCACTTAGTTGGCGCGTGGCCTAGTGGGCAAGGCATCAGACTAGTAACCTGAAGGTCACTGGTTCGAGCCACAGCTGAGGCAGCGTGTTTGTGTCCTTGAGCAAGGCACGTCACCGGTGCCAAGCTGCATGGGTCCTAGTGCCCTTCCTTTGGACAACATTGGTGGCGTGGAGAGGGGAAGGCCTGCAGCTTGGGCAACTGCCAGTCTCCCATACAACCCTGCCCAGGCCTGCGCCCTGGAAACTCCAGGCACAGATCCATGGTCTCTCGAGACCGACGGATGCCACCACTAATATGGAAAAATATATCCTTTCCATTACTCTTTATGGGACAGTCATAATTTCTTAGTTTGGTTAAGACCCCGGTCAATTTTCTTGTTCCAAAGAAAATAATCTCCTTATTTAAAAGCAAGGTCATATAAATGGCTGGGCATAGTCTCCAGTGCAATTTCACCTTTCTTGTTATGAGGGGACCAGAACTGTGAAATATTCATGCAATGACTTAACACCTATTGTGTACAGTTGTAGCATAACCTCCCTGCTCTTCTATTTTACGTCTTGTAAAGTATCTATATGCTTTATTCGTCACCTTATTATCCAGCCTTGTTATATTTTAGGATATGTTAACATACATGTTAAGGTTTTTTTGGACACTCCACACAACTCTATAACCAGTTACAAACATGTCTATCATTATCCTTTGTTTGCTGTCACTAAACCAATTTAATTTCCCCTTAGATCACAGAATCATATTTTTGACTTTCTGCAATATGGGATAATATTAAAAGCCTTGCTGAACTATATCAAATATAGTGCTCTCATTGACTACCCCCCATTACCTCCACAAACAACTAGATTGAGCTTGTCAGACCTGCACTTTATTGTGAAATCCACACTGATTGACCCTGATTAATGTAATTTCTACATGGAGTTCCCAGAGAATTGATACAAGTTATTATTTACACCAGCAAAGTTAAATTAACTGGACAAAAAATTGGTGTTAGCTATCTGTGCACACTGCTGTGGCCAGGGATGATTGATAATGGATGCTTAGAGCCTTCAGCTTTCCTTCTCTTGCTTCCTTTAACAGTTTAGAATAGATCTAATCCAGACTGAATGAGTTAACCAGTTTCAAATACTCTAAATGCCATAGTACTTTTTCTTTTGTGTTCATTTTGCAAGATTCAACACTTGTTATCATTAACTACAACCAGATCATCCTTTACCTGAATAAGGATATGTGCAAAGTATTCTTACTGACAGCTTTCTCTCCTAAGTAAACTTATCTTATTGACTCCTGATGAAAGGACTTGGCCTGAAGCGTTGACTGTTTACTCTTTTCTGTAGATACTGCCTGGCCTGCCGAGTTCCTCCAGCATTTTGTGTGTGTTGCTTGGATTTCCAGCATCTGCAGGATATTTTTTTGTCATTATTGGTATCTCATATGTCCTTCTTTTTCCTTAAATATGTTCTTTATCTTTATGTACAAAAACATAAAGTTTTATTTGACAGGAAATTTCGTTCATATGTAAGGGAGAAGTGCATGAATAGAGATGCAGGGTAGGAAGAAACAACAACATGGAAAAAGTCTCATATATAATGCTTGCATGAATCACTTTGAATAAATGTCTGTTTTTGCAACTTAGATTCTATGTAATTCTAAGTAAAGCTGTTTTGAAATTAAAAATTCCATAACCACAGTAAATAGATAACTGAATGCTTATATATAAAACATTTCACAGAAACTGTATGAAATACTATGCATACAGAAGTGTGTTGTACAAGTAATCTTGGTGTGTACATTCATGGATAAACAACATTGATATACAACTTCAAGTTGTCTCACTCCACCTCTCAATTTACAGGATTAGGAATTTCTCACTTTTCATTGCCAAGAGCCATCATCTCCAATGGGTGCAACTAGCACTTCCCCTTTCCCTGTCAATCCACAAGGATGGAGACACTTCATTTCACTAATCTCCATCAGTACCCATAATCCTTCCCTCACTACTTTCCCACAAGTGATGGCATATTATTCTTTTATCTCCTTCTTTCCAATTATCTAGAACCCCAAACATAGTTTTAGGTGGAGCCGTGATACTTTTGTAGTTTTTCTAATTTATATCCATATAACAATATAACAATTACAGCACGGAAACAGGCCATCTCGGCCCTTCTAGTCCGTGCCACTTACTCTCACCTTGTCCCACTGACCTGCACTCAGCCCATAACCCTCCATTCCTTTCCTGTCCATATACCTATCCAATTTTACTTTAAATGACAATATTGAACCTGCCTCTACCACTTCTACTGGGAGCTCGTTCCACACAGCTACCACTCTCTGAGTAAAGAAATTCCCCCTCGTGTTACCCCTAAACTTTTGCCTCCTAACTCTCAACTCATGTCCTCTTGTTTGAATCTCCCCTACTCTCAATGGAAAAAGCCTATCCATGTCAACTCTATCTATCCCTCTCATAATTTTAAATACCTCTACCAAGTCCCCTCTCAACCTTCTACACTCCAAAGAATAAAAATCTAACTTGTTCAACCTTTCTCTGTAACCGAGGTGCTGAAACCCAGGTAACATTCTAGTAAATCTCCTCTGTACTCTCTCTATTTTGTTGACATCTTTCCTATAACTTGGTGACCAGAACTGTACACAATACTCCAAATTTGGCCTTACCAATGCCTTGTACAACTTTAACATTACATCCCAACTCCTATACTCAATGCTCTGATTTATAAAGGCCAGCACCCCAAAAGCTTTCTTCACCACCCTGTCCACATGAGATTCCACCTTCAGGGAACTATGCACCATTATTCCTAGATCACTCTGTTCTACTGCATTCTTCAATGCCCTACCATTTACCATGTATGTCCTATTTTGATTAGTCCTACCAAAACGTAGCTCCTCACACTTATCAGTATTAAACTCCATCTGCCATCTTTCAGCCCACTCTTCTAACTGGCCTAAATCTCTCTGCAAGCTTTGAAAACCTACTTCATTATCCACAACGCCACCTATCTTAGTATCATCTGCATACTTACTAATCCTGTTTTGCTGGGTGAGAAGCTGATAGTGATGCAGGTGGATGCTTCCCTGGTGTCATGGATTATTGATTACCTGACTGGCAGACCACAGTATGTGCGCTTACAACACTGTGTGTCAGACAGAGTGGTCAGCAGCACTAGGGCTCCACAGGGGACTGTCCTGTCTCCCTTTCTCTTCACCATCTACACCTCAGACTTCAACTACAACAAAGAGTCTTGCCATCTTCAGAAGTTTTCTGATGACTCAGCCATAGTTGGATGTATCAGCAAGGGAGATGAGGCTGAGTACAGGGCAATGGTGGGAAACTTTGTTACATGGTGTGAGCAGAATCGTCTGCAGCTTAATGTGTAAAAGACTAAGGAGCTGGTGGTGGACCTGAGGAGGGTTAAGGCACCAGTGACCCCTGTTTCCATCCAAAGGGTCAGTGTGGACATAGTGGAGGATTACAAATACCTGGGGATATGAATTGACAATAAACTGGACTGGTCAAAGAACACTGAGGCTGTCTACAAGAAAGGTCAGAGCCGTCTCTATTTCCCGAGGAGACTGAGGTCCTTTAACATTTGCTGGACGATGCTGAGGATGTTCTACGAGTCTGTGGTGGCCAGTGCTATCATGTTTGCTGTTGTGTGCTGGGGCAGCAGGCTGAGGGTAGAAGACACCAACAGAATCAACAAACTCATTCGTAAGGCCAGTGATATTGTGGGGGTGGAACTGGACTCTCTGACGGTGGTGTCTGAAAAGAGGATGCTGTCCAAGTTGCATGCCATCTTGGACAATGACTCCCATCCACTCCATAATGTACTGGTTAGGCACAGGAGTACATTCAGCCAGAGACTCATTCCACTGAGATGCAACAGTGAGCGTCATAGGAAGTCATTCCTGCCTGTGGCCATTAAACTTTACAACTCCTCCCTCGGAGTGTCGGACACCCTGTGCCAATAGGCTGGTCCTGGACTTATTTCCACTTGGCATAATTTACTTATTATTATTTAATTATTTTTGGTTTTATTTTGCTATATTTCTACTCTATTCTTGGTTGGTGCAACTGTAACAAAACCCAATTTCCCTCGGGATCAATAAAGTATGTCTGTCTGTCAGTCAATTTACCACCCCATCATCCAGATCATTAATGTATATGGCAAACAACATTGGACCCAGTACAGATCCCTGAGGCACATTACTGGTCGCCGGTCTCCAACCTGACAAACAGTTATCCACCACTACTCTCTGGCATCTCCCATCCAGCCACTGTTGAATCCATTTTACTATTTCAATATTAATACTGAACGATTGAACCTTCCTAACTAACCTTCTGTGTGGGACTTTGTCAAAGGCCTTACTGAAGTCCATATAGACAACATCCACTGCTTTACCCTCATCAACTTTCCTAGCAACCTCTTCAAAAAATTCAATAAGATTTGTCAAACATGACCTTCCACACACAAATCCATGTTGACTGTTCCTAATCAGACCCTGTCTATCCAGATAATTATATGTACCATCTCTAAGAATACTTTCCATTAATTTGCCCACCACTGACGTCAAACTGACAGGCCTATAATTGCTAGGTTTACTCTTAGAACCCTTTTAAAAACAATGGAACAGCATGAGCAATACGCCAATCCTCAAATTTCACATGAATTTGGTGCTCACAATGTAAAAAAGATCCTTTCATTTTGATATCAAATACGGAATGGCTATATGCTTTACAGAACATATCCATTCAGTGCAGAAAGGTAAACCAGGTTTCCAGTTTACTTGTCATTTTAATTTTCTCTCACTCTTCCATTCTGACTTCTCTGTCCCAGTTTCACACCCTTCCATATACTTTGCATGTAGATTCACATACAAAACCTTATCTACCAGTCAGGATATTGGCAACCTCCCAATCTCAACGCTGTGTTCAATAGTTTTACATAATCAATATTCCAGACCTTTTTTCAGATTTCCAACATTCTTTCTAATTTAGTTTAATAAATTCAGAGGTAGCACAGTGGCACAGTTAATAGAACCTCACAATTCCTGTGGTTTGGATTCGATCTTGACCTCTGGTACTGTCTGTGTGGAGTATGTACATTCTGCCTATAGCCATGCTGGTTTCCCATGGATGCTCTGGATTCCTGCCACATTCTGAAGACATGCAGATTGGTCAAAGGTTCAAAAGTTCATTTTATTGTCAAAGTTTGCATGAACAGTACACTCTGATATTTATCTTCTCCAGATAGTCATGAAATACAGAAATAACATGGAGTTGAAAAAAAGACTCCCCCCTGCAGCATGAAAAATAAATTGTATAAAACTTGCAGCCCCCAAAATCCTCTATCCCCTCCTCACAGAAAAAAAACAATCCCAAGCCCCTCACTCTCAGAAAAATACAGCGATAACAACATTCCCCAACCACCTCATCCACAGAATAAAAGAGCGACAATAACAATCCCTGACCCCCCTCACTCACTGAAAAGAAACAATAATAATCCCCGACCTTCTCACTTGCAGAAAAAACAGCGACAATACCAATCCCTGACCTCCTCACTCACAGAAAAGAGCAGCGATAGTAGCATCAAATCCCCCAGACCTCCTCCTACACACAAAAAATTAACAAATCACCCCAATCAACCACAAGAAAGAAAACACTGAAAAACTGAAGGAAACCAAAATAGATTAGAGTCCAACGATCACATAAATCTCTGAATATTGGAAACATGTTTTCCCCTGCATATGAGGACAGTGGCTCATGAACTCAGTCCTTCCGTAAAGAGTGAACGCTGACCCGGATTCAACCACCACCAATTTGGATCGGAACGTGCTGACCGTCATCTCCCACTTGGCCCCCTTCAGGAGGTATTGCTGCCCCCCTCCAAATTCACTTCAATCCTTCAATCTTCCTTGCCACTTTGAGATGGAATTGTTCGTGACCCCTTATCTCTGGTATTTTCCATGAGTCAGCTTGTGTTCTTGATCTTTTTCAGCCCAGCCCATCTCCCTTCTCCATGAGGCAGCTCTCCAGACACAGCAGAGTGCTGAATCACAGGCTCCAACAGTCTCTGTAACACAAACAAGACAAAAAGAACAAGCAGAAGGCAAAGAAAATGTGAAATAATGGAAAAGATTTGCTATCTGAAAGATGTCGCCTGAGAAATCATTCTTCACTGGCGCCATCTTGACTGAAAGTACGTTTCTGTAAATTGCCCCCAGTTTGTAGGTGAGAAGTAGAATCTGGGCAGAGGAATGTGAGTGTGGAGGGAATGAAATGGATTAGATGGGAGAGTGTAAGTGGGCTCTTAATGGTTTGCACAGATTCCATAGGCTAAAGAGACCATTTCTATAATGACTAGTTTTATGGGTCTAAGACTCTAAAATTATTCTGGATTTTCACCTCCTCCAGGTTTTGGTTATGTTGTACTGTCACTCCTTTCATAAGTTAATTTCTCCTTTTAACTAAGTGCATAAATTCTGACAAATTCAAGTATTTTTGTTGTCTCCTTCTTTTCCTCTGTGAATATTTGGATCTGTTAACGTCCAAATATTCATAGTTCTAAAGAAAATTAATTGGTCCAAAATAAAAACTAATTTTCTTGCCACAGATCTTGCCTGACCTACTAAACATTTATGGAATTATCAGTATTTATGTTCACATGGCCCTGGTCCAATTCTTCTCCCTTCCAAAATGCTTTGTCTTAATTTCTTGGAACAGGTTGGTGGCCAATATCCACAATAATCTGTTATCTTTCACAGCTACCTTGGACTATATCTCCTCCTACAATGATCTTTTCCATCTTTCTTGCACCTATTTAAATGTTATCACCTCTTTTTCTTTGCAACTGAAGATTTTACACTGCTGCAGTTAATTGGGGCATCAAGCATGACCAACCCTTTCCTGCACTGGCGCTGTTTCTCATTGCTCTTCACATCGTCGCCTTCCATCCCATTTGTACCTACATTCAACAATTTATCCCTTACCATTTCCAACACCTCCAGCAAAATGCCACCATCAAACACATCTTTTTTTTTTATCCCTCTTTCAGACTCTCTATGATATCTTGGTTCACTTCACATTACCCCTCTTGTATAGCAGCCCCTGTACAAACACTAAAAATGCAGCATCAGCATCTTTACATCTTATTTTGATTGTCACTTAACTACATATGTGTGTACTGTCAAATGAGGCAATGTTTCTCCAAACCACGGTGTAAAGCACAGAAGTGCACATAACACACAATAACTTAGGAAAGTAAGAATAAAACCTACAGATGAATTATGCATAAAAAAGAGTAAATTGCATAAATTAAGTATTGTAAGGTACCGGAACAGATTAGCCACTGACACTTAGAATGTGATGCGGTTGGGAATTCAGAAGCCTAATGACCTGAGGGAAGAGGCTGTTTCCCATCCTGACTGTTCTTTTCTTTATGCATCAGAGTCTCCTGCCTGATTGGAGGAAGTCAAAGAGGATGCCGGAAGGATGGGTGGGATCCTCAATAATACTAAGGGCCCTGCATATGCCGCAGTCCTGATGAATGTCCCTGGTGGATGGTAGGGAGACCCCTATGATCATCTCAGCTGCTCTCATTGTTCATTGTAGGGACTTCTAGTCTGATGTTCGGTTGCTTCCATACCAGAGGGAGAAGCAATTGTCAGGACACGCTCAATTGTGCTCCTGTAAAATGCAGGGAAGATGGAGGGGGGTGCTCACTTGCCTCAATCTGTTTAAGAAGTGGAGGCACTGCTGTGCATTCTTGATCGGGGAGGTGATATTAAGTGACCAGGTGAGGTCATCTCTGATGTGAATTCCCAGGAACTTGGTGCACTTCACTCTCTCTATGGAGGAGCCATGTATTTGCAGAGGGGGATGGTTCATGTGCACCTTCCACAATGATTTCCTTGGTCTTCTGCACATTCAGAGTTTCTAGGCCCTTTGTAGTTTACTTACTTACTGAAATTCAAAGTCAAATGCTAGTGTTGAGTTTATTGTGATATGCACAAGAACGTGTCTGCACAGCTGCAATGAGAAACTTACATGCAGCAGCATCACAGGCACATGGCATCAGATTAGCAGCATTTACAGGTAAAACATAAATTAAACAGAAATTATACACAACCTTTACAAGTAAGAACAATTAGAACAAAACTCTGATGTACAATAAGACAATATGACAACATCTACTGCTCTATCTTTGTCAATCCCCTTGGACACCTCATCGAAGAAGTTTATGAAACGTATTTTCCCATGTAAAGCCATGTTTACTAACTAATTATTCCTTGCTTTTCCAAATGCAGATAGATACTGTCTCTTCGAGTTTCCTTCAGTAACTTCTTCTCCACAAACCTTAGGCTCATTCTTCTATAGATTCCTGACTTGTCCTTGCAGCCCTTCTAAAATAAATGCATGCATTAGCTACCCTCACGTGTTCCAGTATCTCACCTGTGGCGAACAATGATAAAAATATTTTTTTGCCAAGACCCTGATCATTTTCCCCTACCTTTCTACAGTGTCCCAGGCTATACTTGTTCAGGCCCTCTGTATTATCACCTCTATGCATGTTAAGACAGTAATGTGGATATGCTTCAAGACATCACTATTCTCGACCCTGTAGCTTCCATAAGTTTTTCCATAGTAAATACAGATGAGAAACATTCTTTAAAAACCTTGCCCATCTACTGCAGCTTCACACAAAGATGACTATGTTGGTCCTTATGGGGCCTTATTTTTCTCCCTAGTTTACCCTTTTTGCTTTGAATATACAACAAAAACTCTTACGACTCTCATTTATTTGCCCAAACTGTCTCTTGTCCTCTTATTTTTCCTCTGAAATCAAGCCTAGAGCATTGATTCTGTGGTGATATTCTCACCATCTGGATCAGTATGTGCTGAATATTATCTGGAGTTTTATTCCTCCTATAGTCCCTTTATCCTCTTGCTACACAGTGAGATGGTTGGTGGGGGACATGAGATCCTATTTCTTGGACACATAGCATTTGATTCATCAATTTAAGCAGGGCTACAATGGTACAGTACTTAAAAATTATTCTATAGATTAAATTGAGTTTAATGCTCAATATTAAGACTTTTAACCAGCTTATTGTTTTTGCATCTTTCATCACTAATCCTTCACAAAACATTAAAAGCATATTTTTTTCTTTAGTTTTCAATAATTTTCACTGCTTCCATTTAGGGTCCTATGCAGTGGTTAATTTCTGTTACTTAAAGTCAATTATATCATTTCTATTTAGTAATACTTCTGTCATATTTAATTATGATATAGATTAAGGCGCCATAAGAAGTGTATCTGATTCCATGCCACATTAAGAGTCTTATCCTGTTGACCAAATTAGCACACCAGTATGTTTAACCCCACTGGAAATTCGGAAATGTTCATAGTAGACACATTAGATTGTGAGCCATTCAAACTCAGCACTCAGTCTCCATTTATAAATGCAACGAGGTACTTCCAGGGATAAGCAGGTGCATGGATAGAAAATGCCTTGTTTCTAAGATCACATCTTTCAAGTGGCAGGAACTTCATTCTTGGGATTGTATCAAGCCCTAACATTTCTGGGAGCCAAAAGTATCAGAAAGATATATTAAACTCGCTCACCGTATCTGAGGTTTCAGAAGGTGTGTGATTCTTAGTATTTTAGTCCAGTAACGGACAGCCATAGACATTGGTTGGGCCGTTTGGCATTGCTTAGGCCATTTCCTTCGAGCTGTACTGTGGCTTTATTGGAATGGCCAGACTCTCTCTGACCATTCTAATTAGGCCATCAAGATGTAAGAGATTGCAGATGCTGGAATCTGGAACAATGAACAACCTGCTGATTGCGCAGCATCTGAGGGGGGAAAGGAAATGTGACATTTTAGGTTGAAGCACTCCTGATACAGAGTTTTTAACAACTCCTTTCCCCCACAGATTCTGTTCAACCCAATGGCTTCCTCCAGAAGATTTTTTTTGCTCCCAATTTTGCTGTCAACTTGCTGGAAATTAAAGATCCATATTTCTATAGGAATATAGAACTTATATTCTCCTGTTTGCAGTTATCCTACCAGAATTGATTGATGGCTATGTCTCTTTAATGTACTATATAATTGTTGCATGTGCCTTTATGCATGTTTATTTATGTGTTTTGTCTTCAGGAAAATCTTAAAAATTAAATCTGTTTTCCAATTAATTCTGACATTAAATGTAACAGACCATTTACTTATTATCAAATGCAGCTCTATAGATACATTTGGATACTAAAGCCTGTTTTACCCTGCAGGATCTAAAATCTGTGTCTATGTTGAATTGAATAAAAAGAAATAATAATTTAGCTTCCAACTGTGCTTTATATTTTTCTGAAAAAAACATGATTTACCTGTTAGAATTAATGGGTTTGATGCATATTTGTCTGAGAATGTAAACTATAGTCCCAATATTGTGAAAAAATCCAGTAATTCATCTTTCGTATAATTAAGAGATGTCAACTGAGAATAAACCTGATTCTGTAAAGTATAGTCATACTGTAAGAGTAGGCTCATTTTGAAGATGGTGAAATCCAGGTTTTGTTTGCCACCTGCTGTAGACTAATTAAGGTCGGCTGGTGGCGTAATGGCATTGGCGCCAGACTTTGGAGGGAAGGCTCCGGAGTTCGAATCCATTAGGCTCCAAAAAAGCCTGGAGAGGGATGGGCTCCACCAGGTTTCAGATGCCCAAGACAGGCTGTATGATGAGCAATCACCAAAAAGATCAGTGCAAATGCTTGTCATGACAGCGCTTAAAACTGGTATCCAAAGGATGGGTTTCAGAGTCCCAGACAACTGCAAATACTGGAATAAACAATCTGCTGGAGAACTCAGGGTGTTAAGCAACATCTGTGAAGGTAACACAATGGTTGACATTTTGGGCTGAGGCCCTCCAGGACTAAAAGAGCAGAGGGAAGTTAGCAAGTACAAAGCGTTGAGAGGGAGGGGCTGGAAAGTGATAAATAGAATCAGATGAGCAGACAATTATTTGGCAGGTGGAACCAAGAAAGGGATGGGATAGGAAACAAGGGAAAAGGAATCTGCCTTGGAGAGGTGATGGGAGAAGAGGAGAGGAGGGAATGGGAAGGACATAAAGAGATGTGGTTTGTCTGAAATGAGGAAAGGTTTCACATTGATTAGAATATACACTCTGTGGTCACTTTGTTAGGTACCAAATAGCCCATCCACTTAAAAGTTCAATGTGCTATGCATTCAGGGATGCTGTTGTATTACATGGTTATTTAAGTTGTTGTTGCCTTCCTGACAGCTTAAACCAGTCTGGGCATTTTCCTTTGGCCTTTCTCATTAACAAGGCATTTTTGTCCACAGAACTGCTGTTCACTAGATGTTTTTGTTTTTTGCACCATTTGCTGTAAACCCTAGAGACTGCTGTGCATGAAATCACCAAGAGATCAGCTGTTTCTGAGATATTGTACTCAAACCACCCCATCTGGCACTAACAATGAATCCACTGTCAAAGCCACTTCTTCCCCATTCTGATGTTTTGTCTGAACAACAACTGAATCTCTTGACCACGTCTTCATGCTTTTCTGCATTGATTTGCTGCCACATAATTGACTCATTAGATATTTGCATTAACAAACAGGTGTACAGGTCACCCGAATAAAGTGGCCACTGAGTTTATGCCACTAGAATAAGTCAAACGATTTTCAAATATAATTGCTACTGGTTATTCCTACTTTGGTGCCAACACACCATCTGTAACAACTACTTCAATCCGCTTTGATCCAAGCTTCCTTTTCCCAAGACACTGTAGTTGCTTATATCATTTCTTTAGACTTTTCCTCTCTTATCTTAAAGCTATGCTCTCTAGTCTTTGACATTTCAACTCTGGAAAAACAACTCTGATTATATACACTATCTATGCTACTCATAATTTAAAATACCTCTATCAAATCACCTTTGCTTCAGGGAAAACAATCCTACTTTGTATAATATTCTCTTGGAGCTAATATTCTCTAATCTAGGTATCATCCCTGGTGAACCTCTTTTGCAGCATCTCCAGAGCCTCTATATTCTTCCTATACTGTAGTGACTAGAGCTGCACATAGTATCCCAAATGTGTTGTACTGGAAGTTTTATATAGCTGCAACATGACTTCTCAACTTTAATGGTTAATGCATTGATTGATAAAGACTTCTTTCCCACCCAATCTACTTGCGCTTCCATTTACAGGGAGCTGTGGACTTGCAAGGTCCCTGTGTAAACCTCACACTTATATGGATAAAATTCCATTTGCTATTCCTCTACTCATATTTCTCTAATCTATATCTGGTTCTAATTTTTGACAAATTTCCTCAGCATCCACATTTTTGCCAAGTTTTATGTCATTTACATATTTACAAATCAGCCTACATATTTGTTTAAAATTTTTCTATACAGTTTATCACAAACACAAATGACTCAGTATTGATCCTCATGGGACATTACTGTTCACAGATCTCCAGTCAGAATAACATACCTTTGCAGCCAATTTCTATAGCCAAGACTCAATAGATCTTATGTGCCTTAATCTTCTGGATCAGACCTTGTCAAAAACTTCATTTAAGTCCATGTAGACAATATCCACTGCTCAATTCACATTTATCAGCTTTGCAACTCCTTGAAAATGCAATCAAGTTTGTGAAATGTGATCTTTCCTGCACAAATGCTAACTATCCCTAATAAATCCATGTTTTTTGATATGCGCATAATTTCAATCCCTACAAAACTTCTCCAACTATTTCCATAATGCTGACCTAAGGCTTCAGGCAGAAATTGCTTCCTTTGGCGTTGAGTAGTCTGAGGCTCTTGCCAGTGGTGCTTTTGTTCTAAAAGTACCTAAGACATAGAACAGTACAGAACGATACTGATCCTTTGACCCACAACGTTGACCTGCTCTAACTTACTATAAGATCAATCTAACCCCTCACACTTAGCCCTCTATTTTTCTTTCATCTATATGTCTATCTAGGAGTCTCTTAATATGTTCTTATCATGATTCCTGGTAGTGCATTCCACACACCTACCACTCTCTGTGTAAAAAACTTAACCTCTTAAATTCCCTCCACACTTTCTTTCCTCCAATCATCTTAAAATTAGGCTCCCTCGTATTAGCAATTTCTGCTCTGGGAAAAAAGTCTCCAGCTGACCACTTGATCTATGCCTCTTACCAACTTTTACACCTCTATCAAGTCACCTGTCATCCTTCTTCACTGCAAAGAGCGAAGTCCTAGCTTGCTTAACCTACCTTCATAAGAGGTGCTCTCCAGTCCAAGCCACATCCTGAAAAATCTCCCCTGCACCCTCTAAAATATATGTAATTATATGTATAAAATGCTTTGGGATCCTTAATCGCTGTCACCGAGGACGATTTATGGCCTGTTATAGCCCCTCTGATACCCTGTTGAGAATAGTCACACTGGTCAGATGTCACAATTATCTGTGGTGAAACAAACTCCAAAACTGAATCACAATCTTCAAAGGAACAACACTGAAGGGAATGTGCTAATTCATGAATAATCATAGTAACTCACTCATGCTACAAAATAGAGAGATATTTATTCAATTTGAATAAAAACATTGCCCATTATGTCAGATTTGTGCTAAACAGATTTAAAATAATACATTGAATTTATGAAACCCCACTTAAAGATTTATATGGATTGATCTCTTATACTGCTCTGCTAGTAGGAGTCTCTCCATGTGACATGATTGTATAGACAATGGTTCTTTTCTTGATTTACTCTGCCTCCCTTCCTCTTTGCCTCTTTCATTAATTATCCTTTCATTCTATTGTTGCATGGTGACTCACAACACTGTACTCATCAAATTATACAGGGATATGACTGGATGTAAAAATATTCCTTTGCATTAATCTGAGTACAATGCTCATTTTCCAGACTTTTATCCAGCTTTTTGTTTCTGTATTTCTCTCACTAGCTGTTCACAAAGCATAAACAATGTAAAGGTATTTTTCTGTGTTTTTCAACAATTTTCACTGACTGATTTTGGGAAGGGTATAACATCTGCCTTCAGTCTCATCCTATCCATTTAGTTATTCCCTTCCCTTCATACTGGCATTAGAACATGATTTGCTGTCTGGTTGTACATCTTCACCCTGAGTGCTCTATTTTGATTTCCTCGACTTAATAGCCTACCCAAAGATAATTAAATTAAGTCAGGAATTTAAGCACAGCTCCAAACAGCTCCTGTCTTTATTCAATTATCTTTCTCCTGAAAACGCTGTTTATTTAATTATTTTTCTTCAATAGATGTGGTGGGCTGAAAGGCCTGTTTCTATCTATACAATTCTTTGACTTGCCTATTGTGCAAGTTAAAAAAGAACTGAATGTAGAATCGTTGTAAGTGGCTGGGAAGATTTTGTCAGAATGTATACAAGATTTTAGCTTTCATGGGCTGGGTGAGGGGCACAGAAGCTTGCATTTGAGAAAACGCATCTTTTGCAGAATAGTTGTTTCTTCCAGAGAAGGTATATTTATAGATGATATAATCCTTATGAAGAACAGAGCAAATCAATTTTGGTGAGAAAGGTGTACTTATTTGACAGTTAATTGAGAGGTATCACAACTAAAGTGAGAAGTTTCTTTTTAATCTTAGAGAATGGTGAACCTCTGGAGTTCTCTACCCTGGAGAGCCGTGGTAACATAGTTACAATGGTTGATAATATTTTGGAATATATAGAGAAAAGGATGATAAAGATCAGGCAGGGTTATAGTGCTAAATTCAATAGTAATTCAGACTGGATCTTTTTAAGTGACATAAAGCTGCAGTGGCCACTTAGTGTGCTTCTGCCCCTATTTTTTCAACTCTAAAGTATTATATCTTGGTAAAAGTTTGGAGTTCTTCGTTTCTTTAGGAATTTAGAACAGTCCTTTGAACACCAAGTAGCAATTTATGATCAGTAATGTGATTGACTTCCGGAGGACAATAAAAACCAAGCAGAATGGGCAGGATAGGAAGGATGGGTAGATAATATGCACAATGATATGTGTTGGAACTAAGGAAGAGAGAAGAAAATGCACTTCAATGGTAGAATTTAAAATTGAATAAAGGAACAGATGGGCCATAATGGTGGCAGTGTTAGAAGACAAGGGCAATATAATACTGAAGCGAATCATTAATTTTATGCTGAGAAGCATGAAATACAAATGGAATTAAAAGAGAAGTTAGAGAAAAAAATCAATAGACAAGGGTATTTAGAATGTGGAATTCTCTGCCGCAGACTGGTGTTGAAACTGAGCTCATAAATTCTTTTCATATGAAATTAGATACTTATTTGATAAAGACTTTTAGATTATATTAAGTATGAACAGAAGAATGGGATTGGCCAGGATGGTTCATGTGGAATGAAATAATAACACTCTTAAGGCCATAACTGTCCAAAAAGCTTGTATTTGCTCTATAACATTCTATGCTATTGTGACTCTATAAACTGCAATTCACTCCATTTATCAACAAAGAGATCTATGCAGTTTCATCGAGCATCTGTTGCAATGATAGCTACATCTGAGCACTTAGTTTTCACATTTGGTTATGAACTGTCTTAAAAGTTAGCTTATTTTACGAAGATACTCTTTCCTCTTTTATTCATGGATATTTGTAAGTTAATTTGCAACACTGCTGTTCATCAGCCATAGAACAATGGGACGAAGTGTGAGGGGGCTGATGTGAATCTCTTCTGCTGCTCTAGACCAGAATGCTATACTTATGCACCATTCCTTGGCAAAGGCTTAAATTAAGTAGGTCCTGATTCAAGGTGAGATCAGGAGCTATTAAATCGTACAGCAAGTTGGAGAATTAATTTGGCATTCATTTCTTCTGTTTGCAGTTTCTTAAATACTATGAATTTAACCCAAATTGCTTCTTGGCCTTTATTGTATAACCTTGCCCAGTGTGCCGATTTTCAATTAATTAAATTCTTTTTAGTGGTGAGTCCTCTATCAAAATAAGCTTTGTGATTAGCTGAAAAAATATGATACATAATCAAATGTTTAATTATTGAAAGAACAGAATAGACAGATACATGAAAACAGATTATCTGCAAATACTCTTGATTACATATGAACATCAAAAATATAGAGACCAAGAACAGGCCTCTCAACCTCTCAGGCCTGGCCTTCCTTTCCATATGGTCAGAGTTGATATCTCAATACTGTCCATAGATGAGCGTAGGGCCAGGGACATGGTATCAGCCTTATATCTGCTTTAGAATGAACTTCCATCAAGTCATCCTTCATTATGCTGCATTCTAGGGAACACCGATTCAGTGTGGTCAACCTCCTCCTATAGGTCAGGCCCACTAGTTCAGGCAAAATCCTCATAAATCTCTACTGAAGCTTCTCCGGCTTGACAATGTCTTTCCTATAGCATGGTGACCAAAACTGTACACAGAAGTTCAGACTTACGAACAACTTATATAACTGCAGTTTATTGTCCATACTTTTAAACTCAATGTCCATAAGACACAGGAGCAGAATTAGACCATTTAGCCCATTGAATCTACTCCGCCAGTTCATCATGGTTGATTTGATATTCCTCTCAACCCCATTCCACTACCTTCTCCCTGTAAACTTTGGTACCTTTACTAACCAAGAACTTATCAACCTCTGCTTTAAATATTCTTAATGACTTGGCATCCACAGCCATCCATGGGAGTGAATTCCACAGATTCACCACCTTCTTGCTAAAGAAATTCCTCCTCATCTCTGTTCTAAATGGATATCCATCTATTCTGAGGCTGTGCTCTCTGGTCCTAGGCTCCCTCACTATAGGAAACATCCTTTCCACGTCCACTCTACCTAGGCCTACATATTTTAAAACTTCAATGAGTACAGGCACAGAGCCATTAGCGGTTCTCATACGTTCATCCTTTCATTCCGGGAATCATTCTAGTGAACCTCCTCTGGACCCTCTACAATGCCAGCACGTTTTCTTAGATTAAGTGCACAAAACTGCTCACAGTACTCCACGTGTGGTCTGACCAAAGCCTTATAAAGTCTCAGTATCACATCCTTGCACTTATATTGTAGTACACTTGAAAGGAATGCTAACATAGCATTTGCTTTCCCTACCACTGACTCAACTTGCAAGTTAACTTTTAGGGAATACTGGACAAGGGCTCACAAATCTCCTTGCACCTCTGAAATTTGAATTTTCTCCCCACTTAGAAAATAGTCTACACTTTTATTCCTTCTACCAAAGTGCATGACTACAGTATATACTTCCCTACAATTTATTCCACACCACTCCTTCCCCTATTTTTTCAATCTGTTTAAGCACTTCCTGCAGACTCTCTGCTTCCTCGACCCTAGCTGCCTGTTCATCTACCTTCCGCAAACCTGGCAATAAAGCCATCAATATGATGTGAAAAGAAGTAATCCCCACACTGACCCCTGTTGAACACCACTAGTCATTGGCAGCCAACCAGAAGAAGCCCTCTTTATTCCCACTCTTTGCCTCCTACCAGGCAACCGATCTTCTATCCATGCTAGTATCTTTCTTGTAATATCATAGGCTCTTACCTTAAGATGAGGTAAGATGCCTCATCTTATCAAAGGCCATCTGAAATCCAAGTGGACAACATCCACTGACTCTTCTTTCTCTACTATTTCTTCAAAAAATTCCAAAGGATTTGTCAGGCACGATTTCCCTTGAAGGAAACCATGCCGACTTTGGCCTATTTTATCATGTGTCTCCAAGTACCCTGAAATCTCATCCTTAACAATTGACTCCAACATTTTCCCAACCATTGAAGTCAGGCTCTCTGGCCTATAATTTACTTTCTTCTGCCTTCCTGCCTTCTAAAAGAGTGGAGTAACATTTGCAATTTCCAGTCTTTGGGAACCATTTCAGAATCCAGTGACTCTTGAAGGATCATTACTAATGCCTCCACAATCTCTTCAGCTACCTCTTTTAGAACCCTGGGATGCAGACCATCTGGGGTGACTTACCTACCTTCAGATCTTTCAGTTTCCCAAGAACCCTCTCCTTAGTAATTGCAGCTGTACTCACATCTGCCCCCTGACAGACTCAAACTTCTGGAATTCTGCTAAAGTCTTTCATAGTGAAGACTAGCGCAAAATATTTAGTAAGTTTGTCTGCCATTTCCTTGTCCCCAGTTACTACCTCTCCATCTTCAATCTCCTGCAATCGGAAATCCACTCTCACCACGCTTTTATTCTTTATATATCGGAAAAATCTTTTGGTGTCCTCTTTATTATTATTGGGTAGCTTACTTTCACATTTCATCTTTTCGCTCCTTAAGGCTTTTTTTAAGTTGCCTTCATTTGCTTTTTAAAAGCTTCCCAATCCTTTAACTTCCTACTAATTTTGCTATATTATATGCTCTCTCTTTTGCTTTCATACTGTCTTTGACTTCCCTTATCAGCCAAAGTTTTCTCATCCTCCCTTTAGAGTACTTCATCTTTGGGATGTATCTATCCTGCGCCATCCAAATTGCCCCAGAAGCTCTAGCTATTGTTGTTCTGCCATCATTCCTATTAGTGTCCACTTCTAAAACAAGAGAAGATCTGCAGATGCTGGAAATCCAAGTAACACGCACAAAATGCTGGAGGAACTCAGCGAGTAAAGAGCTAGGAAGTTGATTGGTGAATGAGATACAGGGTTGGAGAAGAGGGAGACTAATAGGAGAGGACAGAAGGCCATGGAAGAAAGAAAAGGGGGGAGGAGCACCAGGGAGAGGCAATGGGCAGGCAAGGAGATAAGGTGAGAGAGGGAAACGGGGGTAGGAATGGTGAAGTGGGGGGAGCATTACCGGAAGTTTGATAAATCGATGTTCATGATCAAGTTGGAGGCTACTCAGATGGAATGTATGGTTTTGTTCCTCCAAGCTGAGTGTGGCCTCTTCATGACAGTAGAGGAGGCCATGGATTGGCATTTTGGAATGGGAATGGAAAGTTGAATTAAAATGGGTGGCCACTGGGAGATCCCACTTCTTACGGCGGACAGAGCAGAGATGCGCAGTGAAGCGGTCTCCCTATCCACGTTGGGTCTCGCTGATACAGGAGGCCACACCAGGAGAACTGGACCACAACAGACTCACAGGTGAAGTGTCACCTCAGCTGGAAGGACTGTCTGGGGCCCTGAGTGGTAGTGAGTGGTCACCAATCACCCCACACCCCACATGCCTCCATGTCCAGCTATCTCGAATGGGACCCCACCACCAAGTACATATTTCCATCCCCCCCCCCCACTTCTTGCTTTCTACAGAGGTCGCTGCCTACTCGATTCCCTTGTCCATTTGTCCCTCCCCACTGATGTCCCTCCTGACACTTATCCTTGCAAGTGGAACAAGTGCTACACCTGCCCCTACACCTCCTCTATCACTACCTTTCATTTTCATGTAAGATCAAAATGGCAAATGTGTTCGACCTCGGATGACCCAGATATATTGTAAGTTTACTCAAAAAGAGAAAAAAGAAAGCAAATGTAAGATTTTGGAAGCTGAAATCAGACACAACCATTGTACAAAGAAAGCAGGAAAGAACTTAAGCCAGGAATTAACAGGGCTAAAATCAGCCATGAAATGTCCTTGGCTAGTTAAAACTAAGGAGTGTTCAAAGAACTCCACTAAGCTTGTCAAATAGAACCTGCTGTTCTTGAATTTATGCTGTTTCTGCCTAATGGCATCACTTCTACCCAGAAGTCTTGTTCTTTCTTCCTTAATAACTGTTTAAAACATTTTCCTCACTACAGACACTGAGCTAACTAACCTACACAGTAGGTACCTGATTTCTGACTAGATTCTTTTTTATGCCATGGCATGACATTTGTTGTCATCCAATCAACTGGGGCCTGCCCAGAATCTAGAGAATATTGATAAATTTTCAGAAACATCTCTACTATAGTTTCCACCATTTTTCTTTTAGTACTTTGGGATGAATGCCATCAGGACTAGTGGACTTGTCTATCTTTAGGACCACTACTTTGATAATCTCCACCCCTTTAGTGACAGTGATTGTCTTGAGGTCCTCCCTTTCCATCGCATCTGTTACATCACTCTTTGGCAAGTTAGACGTGTCCTCCACAATGACAACCAACATACAATGGGCATTCAAAGCCTCAGTCATTTCCACATTACCCAATATTAACTCCCCTTTCTGAACTTCCAAGTCCCATATACATTTTAGCAACTTTTATCGCTTTATATAATTATTAAAACTTTTACTACCTGCTTTTCTATTTTGTGCCATTTCATAATCTACCTTTCCAGTTATTATTTCTTGCTTAGTGGTTCTTTGTTGTTTTTTAACAAACCCAGTCCTCTGGTGAAACACTCTGTCTCTCGGCTGCACAAGTCTACGGAAAACAATCTCTGACCCTGCTAAACCTGTGAGATTGAGGTGCAAAACCCTGAAACCCCCTGTTTGTGTGGATGCTGCAAAATTTGTACCGTTGCAAATCAGTACCATAAAATAACAGACAGTACACCATACACAATTAAACGATTTAGCTTTATAATTCTTAATTTGATTAAAGGGTTAGTAAAGAAAACACAAAAAGAAGAGGGCCTATTTTAATGAAACAGTCTAATGTGCACACGTTGGAGCTCACGGTTTCCCCGTCGCTGATCCTCCATCAATTTCCCCCGGGTTTCATAGAATCATGGCCCCACTCCAAGTCCACTCCTTTCAGGCATCTATGACCTCTCCTTCCTGGCATCTTCTTTCTTCATCTTCTGCCAAACAAAAGACCCAGATCACTTCGGTGTCAGGCACACAGCATGAAAACACACTCTCCTCATTGGACGACTCACATTCCAAAGCACCCGTTATCTCTAACCATAACCCAAACACTGCTTCTACAGAATGACCACTACATTAGCAGTGAAACCTTTCCCAGGGTGCCTTTAATTTCCTTTGTTATCCAAGGTTGGCACTCCACACCCTTAGCGTCCTTGCTTTTAACTGGATTACTGTTCCATTGTTGAGCATTGTGAAAAATCTCTTTGAAGGTCTTCCACTGTTCCTCAATGATCCCACATTTAGCCTGTGTTCCCCGTCTATGCTTTCCCAGCTACCTGCCATATTAATTTAAACCTCTCCAACAACCTCGCCAAACAATCCTCTAGGATATTAATCTTAGGACTGCCTAGGTACTGATTACCCAGTTTGTAAAATTTAATCTCCCTGGACTCATTCCAATGCCTTGTCTTCCTGCACTATTACTCAAGCTATGTTGATTTGGTTTAATTATGTTGACCTTCTCTAAATTAATAGTTATTTCTTACTTGATTATCAACTCCAACATCTTGTGATTAGTAAATGTTAAACTAAGGGGCTAATAATTACCCACTTTTCGTCTTACTGCTCTCTTGAAATATAGAGTCACACTAGCTGTTTTCACATTCTGATTGTGGACTTCAAAAAAGAGATAAGGTGAGGAAAACACACACCAGTTCTCATAGTGGTTATCAGAAGTGGAAACAGTGAGCAATTTCAAGTTCCTGGGTGTCAATATCTCTGAGAATCTAACCTGGTTGCAACATATTGATGTATCTATAAAGAAGGCAAGACAGCGGCTATATTTCATTGGAGTTTGTAGAGGTGTGGTATGTCAGCAAAAACACTTACGAATTTCTACAGATGTACTGTGGAGAGCGTTCTAACTGGCTGTATCACTGTCTGGTGTCGGGTTGGGCTACTGCACAGGATCAAAATAAGCTGCAGAGAGTTGTAAAATTAGCCAGCTCCACCATGGACCTTAGTGTCCATAATATCAGCTATTCTTCAAGGGATGGTTCCTCAGAAAGGTGGCATCCATCATTAATGACCTCCAGCACCCAGGTCATGCCCTCTTCTCATTCTTACCATCAGCAAGGAGGTACAGAAACCTAAAGGCACACACTCAGTGATTCAGCAACAAATTTCTTCCCCTCTGCCATCCGATTTCTGAATGGACATTGAACCCATAAACTCTACCTCACTACTTTTTTCTGTAATTCACAGCTTTCTTTTTTTCTCTATTATTGTGTAATTCATTGTACTGCACAACATTTTACAACATATGCTGGTGATATTAAACCTAATTCTGATTCTGAATTCTCTGTGTTAGAATTAAATGAATTTTGAAAGACTTCAACCCTTTCAAAACTCATTATCTCCTCTATCTCTGCAGTCAGTTTGATTAAAACCATCAGATGCAGGTCATTGGGTCCAGATAACTTTTCTTCCTTTAGTCATATTAGTTTTTCCAAAGCCATGTGCTTTCTTCCTGATATGGATTACTACATAATTTTCCATACTATTTGACACTAGCCCATCAGATAGATTTATGATATTTGCAGAGCCCTAAAGGCTGATCTGCTGTTTCCTTGTTTCCCATTATTAATTCCCCAGTTTCACTCTCTGAAGCTATCCTCATCCTTCTTATATATCCTTGCTGTTTATTTGATATTACTTGCTAGCTTTCTCACATAATCAATTCACCCCTCCTTATTTACTTCTTAGTTTTTGCTGTTGGTTTTATAAAATTCCCAGCCCTTGCCACTGTCCTTGATTTAAGGATTTCCTTGATCTCCCTTGTTGACTCTAGCTGGTTCATTTTCTCCTGAGATCTCTCTTTCTCATTGGGATCAATTTCTGCTGAGCACTGTGATCTAGTTACATAAGTATCTGCCACTGCTTATCTACCTACCTATCCCTTAGCCAATGGACCCAGGACAACATTGTAATTACTCTTATTTGAGTTGAATATATCAGTTCTGAACCACTGGTGTTCACACACAAACTGTGCTCAGAATTTCACCAAATTGTGAACTTTGTTCCTTGGGGAATGTTTAGCCGTAACAACTTTTATTAATCCTATCTCATCACACGTGACGAAATCTAGAACAACCTATTCCCAGTTGACAACTGGTGGTGATATGCAGATGCTGTTACTGTAAAATATCTATGAACACGAGATGTGCTGTTTCCTTTATCTCTTGGTGCGTGCTCCTATTGTGACAGCAAGTCATATAGTGTAGCTCTTTCTCAAACACAATAGCGTAGCTCTTTCTCAAACATGATTGAAGTTTCACAAAACATCTGGAACATTCAGTTTGTTGCAAGTCTTAGGCTACGTCACCACTAGATCGAATAATTTTGAAAATGCCTGTTTCACATAAAAACGATAGGTGTCCACACTGTGCGTTTTTAAAAATATCTCTGTCCACATTGAAACGGAGATTTCGGCGAACTTCCTCCTCTTGCGCAAGCGCAGGACACATCTACTGAAAACAAGCGACTTGTTTGGTGTCAAATCTCGCTGTGAAAGTGCGCATTTGTGTAGGTACAGACTAGAAAAACTTAAAACAATGGACAGCTATTGGCTTTCACGCAGGAGAACTTAAAAGTAAAAAAAAATACTGGAGAGTACGGAGGTAACCGACAGGGAGTTCACGGACGGTATGAACCGGCTGACGACAAACATTGAAAAACTGACTAACTCTGTTGCATTAATAAAGCACCTTGTTACATGTAAAAAACATGTCCGCATCAGTGTTATCTTGTATTTCCATACAATGTTACATTAGGTTGTTATACATCTATTGTCAGAGAAGTACTTGCATAAATAGGTAAACCACCTTCATACGAGCAAGAACAGAAAACAGGGCAAAGTGAGTATGCTTATTTATTCAGTAAGTTATGGGTCAAAGTATTTGGTGAGTACATTTCTAACTCTTTTGGCTTCAGTTTTGTTGCCGTCTGTTCTGAAATTGTTAGGTTGCATTCAAGAAAACAATGAAATAGCGCGTTGCCATCCGACAGCGTTTTCAGATTTCTCCGGTTACCCCATCCACACTGATCTGGCCAATCCAGTGTTTTCAAAATTACACACTTTGGAGAGCGTTTCTGAAAAGCTCCAGTTTTGGGGGACAAAAACGCCGTTTTAGTGTGGACGGAGGGTAAAAACGAAGAGAAAAAGCTTCGCTTATGGATTTATCCAGCGTGGTGTGGACATAGCCTTAGAATTCTCAGTGTGTAAATCATTAGTGGTAAGTAAACCTTAACATTCTGCAGAGATTACAGTTACTTTCTGAGTGCAAGCAACCCCAATGTTACAGCCGTTTGGGTAATGGAAATTCACCCTTACAGAATTCACAAATCAAATTTCAAAATTCAAAGTACATTTATTATCAAAGAACATATATGTCACTATATACAGCCTTGTGATTCACTTTTTTGCAGATATACTCAATCAATCTATAATAGAATAATAATCACAATAGAATTACTGAAAAACCACACCAATTTGGCATTCAACCAGTATGAAAAAAAGACAATAAACTGTGCAAATACAAAAAGAAAGAAATAATAATAATATATAAATATTGAGAACATGAGATGAAAATTCCTTGAAAATGAGTCCATAGGTTATGGAAACATTTCAATGAGGGGCAAGTGAAGTTGAGTGGTTATCCCCTTTAGTTCAAAAACCTGATGGTTGAGGAGTAATGACTGTTCCTGAGCCTGGTGGTGTGAGGCCCGAGGCTCCTGAACCTTCTTCCTGATGGGCAATAATCCCTTCCCACTGCTACCATCAGAAAGAAGGTACAGGATCCAGAAAATCAGTACCCAGAAAAGATGATACTCACAGAATTTAGTTTAAAAAGAAACAAATAAATCAACATAACATTTATTTTTGTTCAGCTTGCATTTCATGATGTATGCATTGGTGACATGGCTTCATGTGAAGGAGGTTTCCTTGTCTGAACACTTCCATATTTTATTCAGAGAAACCCTCAATTGTAGAATCTGGAACTTTGCAGATTGATGTAAAAGTTTTCTAAAGATACGAATTGTAAAATATTTGAATCAATTAAGTACCTCTCTGATTGCTATTTAAGATGTTGTTTGAAAATTGCAGAGTGACCAGATCTGTGCTCCAATGAAAGCACGAGCCTCCGGAGTGGATAACTATCACCCGCTGACTGCTGCTCGGAGAGCCTTGACCCCTATGATCATAAACCCTCTTACCCCTGATTGTTTGCCTTTCTCTCCCATTCCCTTTAGTCAAATCTGGTAAATTGCATCAGGATATCTATTTACTGCCTTTCCATTTGACCAAAGTTTACAGACTAGATTAGTTTCTAATCACAAGGACCAGTTTGCTGTCAATATAGGCAGCCAACCAGATTTCTCTTCCAGCCAGTCACTCAAAAGTCACAATAGACCTTGTTATCTGTATTTTTTTCTGTGTTGTGGGAAGTTTGCTTCGCCTGTAAGGTCAGCACCCCACACTTCCTGCTTTAGCGATGTCTCACATTAACGTGATACTTTTCTAATAAGCCTTGATGACAGCTGAGCCTTTCCTGTGCACAGCTTGTAACAGGTTTGGTGTTGTTCACTTCCTGTTCTACAGAGATTACAACACATTTACAGGATAGTTCCAAAAGCACTGTAAATGCAAGGACGTGGAATATGCAGAAAATCAAATGAATCGCAAAAGGTTTGAGAATGAATTCAGTTCTATAATTTAAACACCTTGACTGAAATACAAACAGATATTACCATA